>NC_139939.1:49561914-49694414 GCF_963454915.1 Gymnoscopelus microlampas | reverse complement strand
TTTCTGTACTACATAGACATTCAGAACTGAATTCTAAAGTGATAGGATTAACAGTTTTGGGGAAATTAAGGTCAGAAGGAGACATGGTATTCCACAACCAAAAGTCAGCTGTTTCTGCTGAGTCATGCATGCTACAACTGACATTATAAGGCATGCTGTGCTTTGCCAGATTCATAGTATTATGGCGTAGTGTATTGGTCAAAGTGCAACATCAGATGGGCTCAGGGCTCAAGTCCCAGGTGGAATGAAAAGTGTTTGCACTAGAATGTTTTTAAATGACATAAAATCGTCCAGCTCCATCTGTAATTATGTGTTCACATTGAAATAATCAATATAATATGTGATATGTTGAATCGTTTTTGATGTTGGTGAGGCTATAACATCCCACTTTTTGTGTTTTAATCTCTTTTTATTTAAGATTTTTTGGGGGGATTTTTATGCCTTCATTATTGATACAGTAGGACATTAGGCTGACAGGAAATGGAGAGAGAGAGATGGGGAGTGACATGCAGCAAAGGCCGACGGATCGCGCTGTCAGGCTACATTGTAGCCTAGCTTTAAGTTTTGAACCATATACATCATGGAATCATGGAACTGTACAGGCCATTTCCATTTCCTGCCATTTTTTGTTATTTTGAATTGACCTCCTCCTACAGGTATCCGGTACACGTGATCTCTTTGTGTACTTGACCAGGAGTACAGTATCTATACTTTGACTCAAGTACTGGGGTTGAGTACTTTGTCCACCGCTCGGAACAGCTGGTGCGTTATAGCAGCAGTTGCTGAGACCCGATGGTTGACACCACCATGTCACCATGACAACAAGCTGTGCATTCTCTGTTTCGCACAGCTGTTCCCATGGCGCCCAGGCTTGGCTGAGGCTCAGGACTTCCACTCAGAGGTCAGAGGTCATGTTTGTGATGCTGCTACTGGGGTTTGGTCCAGTGGTGGACAGTAACAACGTACATCTGGTTGAGTACTGTACTTCAGTACATTTCTTTTAGTATTTTTGTTATTATTTGAAGCTGATGACTCTCATTCTCATCTATTTGTACTTTTGACTCCATTGTAGGAAGGGACTCTTGGAACGGAAACATACAAAACATATATTTTGACAATTGTTTTGAAAAGTTTTGAAAATGTCCGACAATTTCTGAATATGTACTTACTTTGTAATTTGTACTTTTGAATGCTTGAGTGTTTACTTGAGTATACGTATACTTTGTCCACCACTGGTTTTGTCACGTTGTTTTTTTCCCATCTGTCGTTTTGCTTTAGTAATGGCTGCGTTGTGTCAATCATACAATATACATTACTGTAGATCATGCGATGCGATGCGATCTAGTGCGGTCTAGCCAACACCAACTCGGGACTCCTGAATCGCTGCCCTCCACACTCTCCTATCTAGCATCAGGGTATTGAGCTCTACAGTGTTGTTAGCTAAGCTGTCATGCCGCAGTGTGTCTACGTAGGTGGTGCGCTTCTTTTCTTTCCTGGCTTTGCCCTGGGTTACTTGGCTCCCACATTGTCATTTTGCTTGCCACTGGTTCCGGGTGCCTGACGCAGTGCCCTCACTGCCCTGCCTGACCCGTGGTACAGTAGGTCCACTCCCTGTAGAGGACCACATTTCTGATGTGGTTCGTCCATGTGAGTGCTATTCGTAGCATTGTGTAGACTCCATCCGGCCCTTTCCTGTTGTATTGTGAGGGTCCATGTCTCAGCCCCATACAGCTGTACCGACTCCACTGTAGCTACGAATAGCCGCTTCTTGAGGTCTTCTCCCATGTTTGATTTCCACACTCTCCTCATCCCGTGCAGGGCATTCCAGGCAAGTGATCTCCGGACCTTCAGGTCCTGTTCTGTTGAAGCAGTCCAGGCCCCAAGATATTTGAAATCCTTGACTGTAGATGAAACACCAGCATACTTGCACTTTTTCTAGTTATAATATGAAGTCATAGTACTGACGTCATAGATTGGCTTCCAAGCACTATGATAATGGGTACTGCACTAGTAACTCTGACAATGGGTATAATGGGTATTGCATAACCACAAGGGCATATGTTCTGAACAGGCATCGTTCCCAACAAGCATCCGCCTAGTTGTGTATAAAAAGTACATACCATACAGTACTGTACAGCAGTAACTACAATGCTGTCTGATCAGTACTGTAACGCTAATGCTGGATTCCTATAGTAAACAATGGATTTTACAACTTTTTTGTGAGTTTGATTAAATACATAAAGTAAACAAAATATAAGTAAAATACTCCCAATTTGCTGACTGGGAACTAGATAATAAGCCTTGGCAAAGTCATAGAGAAATATTTGCTGTCGCAGCTTTATCTCCCTGTGCGGTAACGTGACTAACCAAAGTGCTTCATGGCCTGCCAATGACATCCCTGTTCCAACTCTGTAGGGTGGCAGTCTGTTGTCTCTGCTTTAGCTTGTAAGAAACAGAGAGTGATGGAATGGAAAGACATCTCTAGTGAAGTGTCGGATATGTACCATCAACGCTTTTTATCAGGCTCAGAAAGGCATCTTCCCGGGATCTTATGAAATAATCTTTATGGCGATGTTGGGGGAATCCAATTCTTAGGGAAATTCAATCATGTTTGTTTTGGATGCCTTGCTTCTTTCTTGAGAAGAAATCCATGTCCACTCAAGACATTTAACGGATGCAGTATTGTTCTTGGAGCCTACATGGGACATGGTGGATGATTTGTATTTGTTTGATGATTTCCAAGATGAACGGCGACTGACTTCAGATCTGGGTCTATGTTTTATACCTGTATCCTACTCTCCTGTTGAGCGCTATAGATGGGAGGACATGGCTGCTTTCAACAAATCCAGGTATCATACATCTTTACTGGTGTTTGTATCTTGGGGTTTATACTTGTCACGTTTACTGTATTTAGTTATTCCTGTCGTGCAGTTTCCATACTGTATATTGGGCAACAACACTGGTTGATTTAATAGATCTTATTAATTCCATTTTTCTATTAATTTACTTGCACAATTGTGTTTTTCGCTGATGCACTTTATTCCTTGCATCTTGTACAGCAAAGGTAATCGTTGGTGGATTTGATTTTGATTTGAGTCACTGTGGACTTATTATGGCTGGACTTTGTCTTTGTTCCCCTATGTATGGGGCAGTCATTTTGTTTATTCAGTTGCCTGATGAAGGTCAGTTTACTGAAATGTTGCACATTCATAAATTGTTATGCAAGTAAAGACAGTGTATGGGGCTGCTCTGATTTTTTTTACGTCGACTGTTCCTCTCCTCTGTACCTGTCCAGTGAAAGCAGGTGTGGAAAAAGACTAACTCAACATAATTTACTTGCATTTGTAGCATTATCCTGACCAAGTGTGAAGAGCTATACTGCCCTAAAGCCAAAGTGCGGTAACTATGCAAAGCATCAAACCAATCGATAAAAAAGGCTTTAAACTGGACAGCCAAATGGGTTATCTGTATATTGAACTAATTGTATATTTGTTCAAATTGTTCATCACCCAATATCATGAAGGGTTATTTGACCTTTGAGAAAAACAAAGGTCAAATAAGACAATTACTGCACTTTGGCTTTGAGTTTGTATACTATAGGTTATCTTGCGCTACAATATTTGGAAAGAAAGGACACGTTGCACGTACAGTAATAGCTGTAATTAGCTGTTATAGAGATCTAACCTGATGCTCTAATCATTGAGTTGTTTAGTAAGGTGGTGATCAACAGTGGTTTATTAGCCAACAGTTGTGCACACATATTTCACAAAAGAGATGTGCATGTTCAACAGAGGCCCCGTGTAGAGATTCTTTTTTTTTAAACAATATATTTATTGGCATTTTCAAGTATATAACACAACAATAGCTGAGTGGTTAGTGAGCCCGCCTAGGGAGCCAGAGGCCCTGGTTGCCCCAGGTTCGATTCCAGGCCAGGCCAGCATATGTATCGATGAAATGAAATTTGTCCCTGAGCAAGACTCTTAACCCCTAATTGCTCACAGGTTCTCATTGGAAACAAGACCGCAAGGACTTTCATGAACGACCTGTTACAAGGAATTATCCTTATCCTTTATGGCATTTGTAGTAAATGTCTATAACAAATCCCTGTGTAGAGATATTGTGTTGCACTATGTTCAAGAGTTTCACAATAGTTCGCCAAACAGACTAATGAAAAGTTGCTGTACTGCGGAGGTGAGACGTTAGTGCTGTCATGACTTATAGGTCTACTGAAGTTTTGGTACACAATAGGCTATGAAGATCCACTGTGCCACCCTCTCTCTCTCTCTCTCTCTCTCTCTCTCTCTCTCTCTCTCTCTCTCTCTCTCTCTCTCTTTCTCTCTCGCTCTCTCTGCAAGGTAATTAAAATTGTCTGGGTCCCCTATATGAGAGACATGGTATGCTAATTGCGTATTCCTTTGACGATACTGTTGGGAGAACATGGCGGGGGTTTTCACACTCGTTTGCATTTCACAATTGGGTTATTTCTCTCCTGGACATGCCAGGAAACAGGCGAGTGAGGGGAAAGGCTGTAAGCTACAAGTCAACGACTCAAGGTTTCATTTAAGTTTGTTCATCAGTTATTCACAGATATCTTTCAAGTGGTGCTATAATTGCCTGGGATTTTACTGGAACTGATATATACAGTACTTTTTTTTTCCTCCTTCAAACTCTCATACATGGTCTCCTGTTCTGTGAGATATAGTTTTAAGGTCCATGGTTATGCAATTCCTGATGAAGATCCTTGTGTGATAGAAACATTGAAGCAATTTTCTATGAATTGAATACACAGGACCCTAACGGAAACAAGCCGTAGTGCTTTCTTGGGTTCAATCCTCTTAGCATTGTGTTTGTATTAAATTGTACTTTCTGTGCTTTTTTTTGGCAAACTGTTAATAAAGTATTAATCAATCAATCAATCAATCAATCAACAAATAGTGGATATTATTTTTCAAGGACTTATGTTTTAAGGACCTTCTTTTATGCAATGTTGTTTGTCCTGCATCTGGGCACTTGGATGTGCGTGCATTATCCTTTTTATGTATTTAAGATGTATCACAATAAGTATTTATTTTTTATAGCTGTTCAGTTCACTGAACAGCTCCACCTTCTATACCTTCTAGACCGAACAGTGTAGGGAAATAGGAAGTGAAGGCAGAGAGGGTGAAAGACATGCAACACAGGTCTCCAGTCGAAATTTGACCCCGGGATCAGTCATCTGCCCTCATTTTTCTTTTTTAAGTCAAATATGAACTTCCAATAGCGGATCACCGTAAACTCCTGCACTCACACATTCACTTTCGTCTTTATGTCAACCTCTCTCCTTGTGCCTCCTCTCCTCTCAGAACTCTGCACCAACAGTTCGAGAGCTACAAGCAAGAGGTGCGTCGCATCGGGGCGGAGTCCCGGCGCCAGCAGACGCAGCAGAAGGACGATGCTCCTACCTGTGGCATCTGCCGCAAGACCAAGTTCGCCGACGGCTGCGGACACCTCTGCTCCTACTGCCAGACCAAATTCTGCGCCCGCTGCGGTGGCCGCGTCTCTCTGCGTTCCAACAATGTGAGGACCGGAACCCTTTCCCTCTTCTCTCTGCCTCTCTTCCTTCACTCACTCCCCTCATCACTGTAATCATCATTGTGGTAGTTGTTGGTATCTCTGTTTCTGTCTGTCTGTCTGTCTGTCTGTCTGTCTGTCTGTCTGTCTGTCTGTCTGTATGTCTGTCTGTCTGTCTGTCTGTCTGTCTGTCTGTCTGTCTGTCTGACTGTCTGACTGTCTGACTGCATCTGCCTTTTTCACACTACCTGGTCACACTTTGGAGAGAGACCAAAGTGTGCTGTCAGAATGGCTTGGCATCAATCACTGGTGTCTGAGACTCACTTTTAAAGTAATTTACTTGATTATGTGTTGTGGAATCGTTCAAAATGGGCGAACTTCAGTTAACACACGTTTTGGCATCTATTTTGTCATGTGTCTCCTGTGACTGTCTCACAATCATCGGTTAAGCATGTTAAACAGTGACACTATTGGGAATGGATATAAAAACTTCCTGACAAAGGCAGCAAAAACTATTTTGGAAGAAAGTCTCTTACAATTTGCATTTAATAGACACCACACACAGTCGTAGAAAGGATGGGAGACACTGAAATAGGGTACTTTACTTTATCTGAACTCCAAATGGTGAACACCCTAGAAAGAAATCAGGGGTTGACACTAAGGTCTGAGAGGCACTTGCCCATCGGGCAAGTACAGCTCATGTTCTGTTTGCCCAAAGGTCATGCCCTCTTGCCCGAAAAGTAAATCGTCCATTATAAAATGATCGGAAAAAAAGTATGCTTGTGGAGCGAATTAATGTTAAATCCAATCGATAACTGCCGAGTGGCGACAGTCACTTTGAAAAACAAAAAGTGAAACTGCTAGATGTAAAAAGGTAGCATTGTTCTTCATGAATAGCCGATTATATTTAATGGACACGGAATGCACTTGCCCGTCGGGCAACCTGGAAGCAAACTCCACCTGCCTGAACGTTTTATTTAATTGCCACGGGCAGTCGGGCAACCGTTTTAGTGTCAACCCCTGATCGATAAAATCAATCAACCCACACACTACTTACAGTACATTGTATAGCTCACAGTTTATAAACCGAGCAACCATGAAGACGTGCCTAATTCCTAACAATCATCATAAGACATGCATAGGGCTGCACAAAAATCCATTGGCCCAGCATGTGGGTGCTATTTTAAGATCAGTCCCGTCTCCATCGCACCTCTCTCTGGGCCCCGGTCCAAGCCCAGAGAGAGACCCTCCTAGGTATCTTACCTGACTATGGGCCCTCCACCCTGGGCCTGCTGGTTCCCAATCTGTTCCAGATCCGCCCAGCCCAGCTGGGTCTGGACTCACACTGGCACAAGACGTAGAGCAAAAATCACTGGCCGGGGATAATGATAGTCTCGCTGTTGGTAAAACCATTGAAATTGCTTTCACCACAGGTAGACTGTTACATGGAAAGGAAAAAGAGATTAGAATTACATAAACACTCTACAAGTAGGAAATAACATTAATTATATTTAAATACTTTTTTTCTTATATTTCTTTTAGATAATACATTGTCATTAGTGTGCATGCCTGTCTCTACATACACGTGTCATGAAATGTCTGTCTGTATATAAAGTATGTAAATGTGTGTGTGTGTGTGTGTGTGTGTGTGTGTGTGTGTGTGTGTGTGTGTGTGTGTGTGTGTGTGTGTGTGTGTGTGTGTGTGTGTATGTGTGTGTGTGTGTGTGTGTGTGTGTGTGTGTGTGTGTGTGTGATTGAGTGTATGATAGTCTATGGGAGAGATTTGAGTGAGGGACGCCAGGTTGAAAGTGGTTTATAAAGTATTTAAATATGCCCAAAATAGCCCAAACATGGCCAAAATAGGCACACCAGGTTGAAAATGGTTCAAATATACCCACGGTACAAAAATGATCCCATACATATTTGTACAGGTTTTCTACCACCCAAAGTGTTATCACATGTTATGTCATCTTTTGTCTTCAGTGTTATTTTGTACTTACTATACAATACAGTTCTCCATAGGGTATACAGTATGTTAGTGAAATAGGGCTATTCAATTGTATAGTAATACAGTACTAGAAAATGGCCAGCACATGCAACAAGGAATCTTCAATATATCGAATGCAGAAGTTAATTATATATTTTATCCATGATGGTAATCTTCAGCACTCAAACAATGATCCAATAATGCTAAAATAATGATTGGATCATAAAGCAAGAATGCACTCTATAATTTTCTCTAAAATAAAAAGCATTATGGTCTGTGGTACGGTGATGATCCACTTACTGTGATGTTTGATCATCACAGAATGTTGACAGAAGCATGTAGTACCAGCCTGTGCCCTGCAGAAGGCATCACAGCAACATGCTGATGCCAGCCTTATCTGTGCCAACTAGATATTAATTTGGCCACTAGACCTCTCTTCAGCACCATAATTATATTATGCTAAATCGTGTAATTGGTGATGGTAGCACCTATTAACACATAAAATCGTGGAACCACGCGATATGGATCTATTTTACAATTAAATTAAGCATTTCGTTTTAACCCTTTTATCAAATCAAATCCCCGGAGGTCACCTATTTAACAATGTGTGTGTGTGTGTGTGTGTGTGTGTGTGTGTGTGTGTGTGTGTGTGTGTGTGTGTGTGTGTGTGTGTGTGTGTGTGTGTGTGTGTGTGTGTGTGTGTGTGTGTGTGTGTGTGTGTAATGTTTTGTTTGTTTTTACAAATAAGTTAAAGACAAACATTCTTCATTGTAATTACAGTAAACATTTATCTGCTGGGCACATGGTTATGAAAGAATGTGTTCTGCCGTCATGCCACTGTTGGTGTTCCAGAAGTATGAATAGTTTCACAGTCATTCCAAGGTAGGGCTGGGCGATATGGACAAAATCTAATATTCAAATGTTTTTGACCAAATAGGCTACCGCATGTGTCTTCAACTTTTTTCAGGCCAAGGACCCCTTAGCTCAGAGAGAGATGAAGCAGAGACCCCACATGTTGTATAAAATTTTCATTTTCATGGATTTCATATAGCTTCATAAACCTTTTATACCGTATTATCGGTGTTAGTAACCTTGACCTTTGGTTCTGTACTTGGTATCACAGTATGGTATGGTTAACTTGGTAGTGGTACACTTTGGAAATAATACCAGTCAGAGAATCCTTTATACCAGAGAGTTGCATAGTAAAGGAACTGAGTCGAGCGACACTATAAATCTACTGTCACCTCGCCAGCATGGCTAATACAGTGCAAAAATAAATACATCATCCTATAAACATATGAATGCTGAATAAAAACAGTAGTAGCCTACTTATACAACTATTAAACCAGCAGACAGTCACACAGTAAACAAAACAAACTATGTAACAAATAATCATTAATGTAACATTCCATGTAAGTGTCACAGCTTACTTACATGTTATCCTTCACACACATGTCAGGGTGATAGATAGAGGGACACAGTCCTTATTATTGTAGTTTGATCTGTTTTCAGAGGAAAAACATTTGCTGGTTAACTCCTGCAGGGCAGAGCAGAGATCAAAGAGAGAGAGAGAGCTCCATGTCACCTTATTAAGGCCTTGTTAGTACCTGGCTGGAAGGCTTTCATTTCCACCATCTATTTACACTTACAGTAGTGCCAAATATAGCCAATCTACAAGCTCATAATGCTGCAATGAGTTGTGAGCTAGGTAGCCTATTTTATTTTAGCTGTTTTTGAAAAAGAATAAACATAAATACTGTTTAAGCGATTACTGTATAACCGGGAATAGACAACAATTATGCCATAACATGAAATTACAATATACAAAATCTGAGACGATGTCTAGACTCATATCACAATATTGATATAATATGGATATATTGCCCAGCCCTATGTTCCATGTCTATTTGGTGTTCCAGTTCCTTATGAATGCTCAGGAGTGGTGACACTTCCAAACAGTAGTGTCACCGTTTTGCCAAGGTCATGTCGGGATAGTCCATGCATGCATATTGCTTCATCACGTGCAGTCGCCCCCCCTCACCTCAGTTTGTGTCACTGTAAATAATGTAATATGTATGGGGGGGAATGTGATAAATGAACATTCACACCATGTCCCTTTCTCTCCCTCCTTTTTTTTCTTCTCTTCCCACAATCTATCCATTTTCCCATTCCACAATTCTGACGATCTCTGTATCCCCCTATCTATACTCCACTTTTTCTTTCCTTTCCTTTCCTTCCCTTTGTTTTCCTTTCCTATCTATATCTCTTCTTCCACTTGCTCCCTCCCTCACTTTTCTCTCACGTCTCACTGCTACCTGGACTGCATGCCGCAAAGGAGGATAAAGTGGTTAGCATCTTTTCTGTGTTCTCTCTGTGCTGTGGATGTGATGTGTGTGTTCACCCAAACGCTAAACAACCAGCTGTGTTCAAGTGTTCTGATTCATTTAGAAAATCTCTTTCCTCTGCCTGTCACACTTTTTTATAGGTATTTGATATGCGTAAATAAAGCTAGCTTCGACTAGCCAATTCGATTGGCAGTGGTGTAAAAAGTATTCAGATCTTTTACTTAAGTAAAAGTAGCAATACCACAATATAAAAACTAGTAAAAGTACAAAAGTATTGGCATCAAAATACTTAAAGTATCAAAAGTAAAAGTACTAAAATGTTTGAAAATAGCAGATCTACAAGCTCACAACGCGTCCCATATCTGTAAAGTAACTAGCAACTAAAGTTTTCAAATCATTGTAGTGGAGTAAAAGTACAATATTTGTCTCTGAGATGTAGTGGAGTAGAAGTAAAATAACAGGAAATTGGAAATTGTACTTAAGTACAGTACTTGGGTAAATGTACTTAGTTACTTTACACCACTGGCCAAAGCTAAACATTTCCATGATTGCCGAAAAATACGAATCAACAATGGCAGATGAAAGTGACCAATCTATCAGATTGAAAAAAGAGCCAGTGTGTACAAATCCATGTATGGATTAATGACTTCACTAAACAGAGGGTTCATCCATAGTTCACGTTAGCACAGACTTTCTTTTTCTTTTTTTCTTCTTTACTGAGTGATTTCCCAAAACATTTGCTGTCCAGGGCTGTTCCTCTAGGGACTATTGTGTCTTCAACATATATTCCCAAAGGTGCCAATCTAATTCTGTTTCCATTGTCTCCTCCTCCTGCAAAGTGTCTCATAGTGAAGGACAGGGTAAGGCCTGCTGGGTAATGGAGTTTCTGCATGGGTCACTTTTACTGTAGTCTTTTTTTATTTTATTTTACACATGTGCCTGTATCCATCAACAGTCTCAAAATAGGAATTCAGACCTGGGATCACTGTTGTGTCACTGTGGATGAGATGGTCAAGAGAGGACCTTTGTGTTGATCCTGGATCAGTACTCCTACACTGAGAAGCTTGAAGGATATAGTCCTGTAACATTAACTTGGGGCTGTGTTGGGGGGGGGGGGGGTTCTAGTGAGCATGAGTTGTGACACAGGGTCTTTGTCGGCGTACTCTTCAACCTTTCAAGGCTGATTTATATTCCGTCGCATGTGTCGCAGGACAAAAATTACATGGATTCATGGGTGTCAACACATTTGAATTACACGTCATTTTTGTTGTGCGATGCACTTGTTCAGCGAGGTATAAATTAGCCTTTAGGCTCCTCACACCCCTCTTCCCATGGCTGTGGGCATGGCTGTGCTGAGGGCATTGGTTACTGTAACAGTTTGAAATGAAGGGTATGGGAAATTGGCATTTTAACTGGCACACATAAAATAATATATCCTAATAACTTTGGATCTGAATGCATAAAGAAATGCACACTCATGCCCATGCATGCTTTAACCTGCCTGTGTGCTTGAGACCAGACCAGCCTTGCCCTGGGGAGATGGGATAGGCCAAAGTGTTGCTGTTCACATTTAGCCACCTTTTCTTAATGCTTGTTCTAAATCGTTGCTTCTTTTGTGGCCAAAGTAAACCCGTTGAATGTTATTATACCACTGCATTGCTGTCAGCCACGTCAAAGTTAGAATTAGTCATGTGGAAAGCTTCACAATGTGGTGACTAGTTGGAGGATTTATAGATTTATTTCTAGATGTATCATTTGATGGATGGTTGTATGCTAAGGCAAGCTGCTGCTTTGGTAAGTCACCATTAGAAACACAAAGTACAGTAGTCCTACTTTGAACAACATTCATACACCTATTATCGAGAACGATCTGATTATTGGGTGGGGATTATGTTTTTGCTCCTGTGAGTCTGTTTGTGAAGCTGTTTGATAGTCTGTCTGTCTCTCTGTCTGTCTCTCTGTCTGTCTGTCTGTCTGTCTGTCTGTCTGTCTGTCTCTGTCTGTCTGTCTGTCTGTCTGTCTGTCTGTCTGTGAGCAGCTAATCTCAGGCACCACTAGACTGATCAGCATTAAACCAAGGAAGTCATTTTTCAATGTGTTGCTTCACATTTTGACCCATAACTCAGGTCGTACAATCAAAAATGTTTTCCCTGGAGTCCTTGGATCATGAATCAATCAATCAATCAATCAAAACGCAGCTCCCCGTATAGGCCACGCCCATTTCCAACATTTTACAATTTATTCCTAACACACGTTTTGCTACTAATCCTAATCCTTCAGCTTCCTTGTGGGCTGCCAGCTGCACCCCAAACTGACAAAGCCCCAAGAAAAAGTTTTTTATATGCATCTATTATCGATCCAATCTTTACACTCTTCATGAGTTTCACTTGCACCTGGCATTTCCTGGATGCGCAGACTTTTAATGTTACGTTCATCTATGGTGTAGCGGCATTGTTTGACTTTTGAGAGGACATAATGTACAACATAGTCTACATACAACAAGTAAGTAAGTAAGTAGCCCTCGGAACCAATGGAACCCGTGCCATGTGACCCATACTGTAGGTCAGGGGCCTATATCTTCCGTTTCCGTAGCGTGAGGCAGCTTGGTGTACAAATACACATCCTACACATGATGCTAGTACATCGCAGGACTTACAGTTACTGTTACTGTACCCCCGCCCCAATCCAATACTTGATGCTGAGTTTCACAGCACCAAGCAAACCTGTCTCTCAGTGTTTGCTCTTGTCTCATGGCATCATAACTAACTGTGAATTTGATGGACCTGCTGTCCAACGGATCATCCATTATAATCTTCACGTTTGACATGTGCTTTAACTCCTCCTCATCGGAATCTCTGTATTTTCTTTATACCATAAGCTTATAAGCCCGCCCAGCAGTCCAGCCACAGGGGAAAATGACATCCATTTGATGCGTGACGGCCAACAAACTCATTAGCTCAGCATTCTCTGCTCGTTTGTATTACCTTTACAGATACAGAATGAAATTGATTCACCTCTGAATAGGGCAACAATATTTACAAATAATGAAAACCAACACCCCAAATCATTAGCATTATGTGTTCGGTGTATTCTTTTCTATTTTAGGCTATACAGTATGTCATATTACTGTATTCAAAATGTGTGTGTGTGTGTGTGTGTGTGTGTGTGTGTGTGTGTGTGTGTGTGTGTGTGTGTGTGTGTGTGTGTGTGTGTGTGTGTGTGTGTGTGTGTGTGTGTGTGTGTGTGTGTGTGTGTGTGTGTGTGTGTGCGTGCGTGCGCGTGTGTGCGCGTGCATGCATGTGCGAGTGCGCGCACATGTAATAAATGCGCTTTGAGCAGCTCTGTGACCATAATCTGCTCGATCTAGGACTTATGTGTAATGCAAACAACACTCATTAATTTAATTATGCAGCATTCAAGCACCACAGATTTGCTCTCTCCTGCTTGAATCAGTTCGAACCGTTACATGTTAGAAATACATTACTATGATCACAAGTTAAAATGTCATCAATTGACAATTTGACATAATGTAGTTCAGTTAAGCTGGTGCTGCTGGTGTTCCTGATGCTTGTTAATGGCTGAGGTTTTGTTTATGTGTGTTTAATGTCAGCTCCAGATGGCTACAGAGACCATAGACCATCTGTCTCCTATATGAGTGCTGCCTCCTAGTGGAGTGCCTAGTGGAGACCTAACGCACACATGCACGCACACAAAGAAAATAAACGTTTTTATTACTATACTTGCGAGGACAATTTTAAGACACCGAGTTTATGAATGCCATTTTTACAAATCTTGCCATTTTTAACTCTAATTTTAGGGTCTCGCACCCGCGCACACCCACGCACACACACACGCGTGCACACACGCGCCAACATAATGATGTTAGTAATGGTGTTTTTTCAAAGGCGTTGACTGCCTTGTTCCTGGCATTGTTTCAGTGTGCACTCATCTTCTCGTGGCTAAAGGTCAACGCTGATCATTAAAAACATGGTGATATTAAGTGATCATCTGGGCCCTGCATATTCATGATCACAGGGGGGGAAATGGAAATGAATCGTGCCTGGTTACTGATTAAGACCTTGACATAGTAGAGCAATGATTCCCAACCTGTGGGTTTGGGCCCACTGGTGGCCCGTGAGGATATTGCAAATGGGCCCCCAAATAATTGTCAAAGCCCTAAGATTGTAATGATAATATAACTTTAATATAAAAACCTTATGTAATTTATATTATTTAAAACCTTGAATGTTGGTGAGCACAAGTTGAGTGGCACGCGCGCACGCGCACACGCACGCGCACGCGCACACACACACACACACACACACACACACACACACACACACACACACACACACACACACACACACACACACACACACACACACACACACACAGATCTTCTCACCCTCTGCATCAAGCCAACACGGCACTTTTTTTTTTACTAGAAGAGAGGATGCTCTGCATAATCTCCATTATGTGTCTTAGTACTGGTCCTGGGTGAATAGAACTATATTATAACTATATCTCCTCATTCTGCATATTGAGGTCTGAACTCTGCTCTGTTGCCACTTTGTCTGTTTGTTTTATTTCCTTTCTCCCTCAAATGCAGTTATCCAGTCCATCCCTGAGTCAGATAACGGTGTGCTTACCGGCCTGCCAGGAGACATTACGAAAGCACTTTGGAAGCTAACAATAGTGATGCAACAGTCAGAGTGGCCTTCTTGTAAGGGCTATGTGGGTAATAATAGAGCCTCATTGACCAGAAGCAATAACAAAGCACTCAGGGATACACATCAGTTTGATTGCTTGAATATTATAATATAGTCATTATTATTATTATTATTAATAATAATATTAATATCATTATTAATATTATTATTATTGTCTTTATTGAATCACCACATATTGGTTTCCAACAAATACTGTATATAGAAGCTTATCTGCTGCACGTTTAGATCTTTTCAACGACTTTCTACTATTCATTGATTGCTCATTCTATCTAGAAATGTTAAGGCATGATGGATTCAGTAAACTGAAAGGCCTCTCTTTATTCTAAACAACAGTGTGCATAATGCCTTGGCTGTCCTTGCAGAGTTGATCTACTGCAGTTTAGAAGAAATTGAGCATTATATCCATTGTGGTCGTCTTTCTTCCCACCATTCAGGATTTACCATTCCCTGAACGATGGCAGTTTTCGTCCGACACTGCCTCATATGTCATTCTGTCAGTGGGGAGGTCTAACTGAAGCCCCCCACCTGGTTTCCCCCCCGGTTGCCCTGGCACCCATGGGACTCCATCTATTCTGCCCATTTAAGGAAAAGCTGACGTTCACAGAATTCTCGGCTAAATATGACAAGCCATTTGCTGCTGTACACTGCTTTTGCATGCTGCTGTTGGCAGGGCTGTGGCTCCAGCACACGCCCCCACCCGCTTTGTCAACAGATGGAGGCAGCAGTAGTGGTAGGAGGTGGAGGGAAGGATGTGTGGGAAAGATGTAGCCCCCCCCTCTCCCCCCTTTGATGAACGATAGATGTGTAGCTTCTTCATTTTTCAAGTCAGCATTGTGTGTCAGTTTAGCTATAGGAGAGGATGGGAGAGGATGGGAGGAGAGGAGGAGGGAGTTATGGAGGAGGGAGGAGAGCAGATGAGAGGAGGGGAAGGGGAAGGGGAAGGGGAAGGGAAGGAGGAGAGGAGAGCTAAAGAACCATGTTGGCCAAGCGATGCTGGAAATATTGTCACCAACTTGGCAGATAGTATTTTATTTGTTTACTGAAGATTACTGGGACCCTGCTATCATTAGAATAATATTGATATCAGACCCTCAGAGGTTTTTCCATGCAGGGGGGAATATTTCTTTCAAATTATTAAAAGAAAAAAATGTTTTCCTTGCTCTTATTTATCTTTTTTTTTCCATCTCTGCTCTTCGGCGCTCACTCCAGTCCACACATGATCGCATACACACAAACACATGCACGCGCGCACTTACGTACGCATGCACGCACAAAGACATTGCAGTGAATGCAGTCCACAGGATAGAGTGAGATGAACTCAAGGTGACATCAGAGTGGGCTGCTTCTGATGGGAGCGAGCTGATTGGCCGTCTTAACCGTGGCTATGACATCACACTCTGCTCCAGCAGTAACCACTACTGTTAATACATGTGTCACACACATGGCAGGGTGACACTTCTACTCATTACTGCATGTACAAAAACGTATTCACACATGCACATGCACATGCGCATGCACATGCACATGCACATGCACATGCGCATGCGCATGCACATGCGCATGCGCATGCACATGCACATGCACATGCACACGCACACGCACACACGCGCGCGCTGTCTCCAATATTTGTCACGCTATCCAGGAACACTGAGCATAATCACTCCATCTCTCTGGATTATAGTCTGCGTGCGTGCGTGCGTGCGTGCGTGCGTGTTCTCTCATGTTAGTAGCCTACACACAGAGGTTTTAATGTCCTACATTTCTTTATTGTTTGTGTCCACATCCTCCTCTCACGTGCCAGCTTTAAAGCACATACTGTAACACATGGAGGCTGGCTTTACAAAATGAGATATGATGTTAACGTCTTATATCTTTCTGGCTCGATGTGCTGTTGAGCCACTGGTGGCCAGCATTCCATTGTGTGCGTGTTTCTGTATGATCTTATTCGAGGATTAACCTTTTGGATTAGAGTTACATGTACCAGCATTGGCAGGAACTAAAGAGTCTAACCTAAACATGGCCATCTGCATATACTCGTGCAGCACAGCCACAGCTAACTGGTTATAAAGATAGTATCTCTGTGCTTCAATGATTCATTATATCCTAAACGATTGGGTTGCTTCAAGTCAAAAGGGGGTACAGATGTTTCAAACACTAAATGTCAAGCTATATTGTTCATAGATGTGAAGATGTGTGAGCTTTAAACTACGGGCCATACCTCGGTCAATCGAATGGAGCTCTGTGTTCCATAATGAGTCATAATGCAGTGGGGAAAGTCACTGATAATTACTAACCCAATTTCCCTTTAGAAATAGAACATAGAAAGGGGTTTGCAGGTTAGGAGCTAGGTATTGGAAGCTGATATTGTCAGCTGATGATGAGTTGAATAACGGTGAGAAGCTGAGAGGATTACTGATCACCAGTAATCTGTGGCCCCTGGAGTAAAGAGGAGGAGAGAGGAAGAGTGAGAGGTTGACAGAAGGAGAGAGAGAGAGAGAGAGAGAGAGAGAGAGAGAGAGAGAGAGAGAGAGAGAGAGAGAGAGAGAGAGAGAGAGAGAGAGAGAGAGAGAGAGAGAGAGAGAGAGCTCATGGGCGCCTGCCCGACAGCTGTGGGCCGTGTGCGCAGCTGATTTACTTTAGATTAGTCTGGACATGCGCCAACTGGGATTCAATCAGGCCATGATGAATGTGCTTTGGCGCGCTAAAAGCTAACTGCTAACTGACTGCTAAGAATCCACTGACCGCCGATGAGTAATGTTTTACTGTTCCCAAATGGCATCGTTTTTTGTTTTCAGTTTTTCTTTCTTTTTATAAATCAAGGGATTCGAACAGGAATACAAGGGACGTCTGTGTTTAACCCACTGTTCTGGATTTTTTTTCCGCCATGCAGTGAAAAATAAACCAATGGGATTATAAATACAGAGGGAGAGAAATCCTAGTTTTTGCACTGGTGAAGGGAGGTCATTTCCAGTAGCTATGATGACTTCATGTGAGTATAGGATGTTTGGGAAAGTTCAAGCTGATATCATCTTTTATTCATTCTCAGTGGAGAAAAATGTATCCATTTATAATTTCTGCTGTCCATTTTCATTGTAAGGCTGTCTGTCAGTATTTTAAAGACATTCATTCACAGAATCCATGCCTACGCAAGTACCTTTCTATTTGTTTTTGAAGGCTACATAGAGTTTTCAATTTCTTAATATTTGAAAGAGGTCTGACTGGATATGGCACCATGTTGCAGTTACACAACTGTAGGCTATCAGTAGACATGATATCTCAAGAACAAATACAACACATTTTAGTGAAATGTATGCATTTCTTAGCAAAACTTTCTATATCCTGCACATGCTGTGCATGTGGACAGTAGACTGTAAAGTCTGCACTTTATCAATGGTCCTGTCTCAGCACAATTTCTCAGGTTCATAAATAGGTTCAAAACATAACCTTTCCCGCAGGTTGTGTTGTGTTGAATAACAGTGTTGGACTGCACAGTAAAATCCTTAGTGTTAATTTGACTCAGAACAAATGGAACCAAATGGACTTATGGGTCTGTCTGTGCTACTATAAGCCAGGTCTGTTCATAGTTAATGGACCTAAAAGAGTGCCCTCCATAAGTGCTCTTCAATATTTGATTAGCTGGAACCTGAATGGGAGGGGATGCAGGAGGATAACATGCTATTTTTGGAACCCCTGTCACTTGTCTGGAAGACAAGACATTACCAGTGGTGGAAAGTAATAGTAAAGAGTACATTTACTCAAGTATTGTACTTAAGTATGATTTTTGAGGTACTTTGAGGTTGTTTTTTTTTGTTGTATTTTGTACTTTGTATTTTATGCCAATATAATTATTTGACAGATTTAGTTACTAGTTACTTTGTACTTTGTAAATTACACATACCACTAATATTAACCACTTGAGCCGTATGTTATGCTTCGGTTATTCAACAATAGCTGATCTACAAGCTCCCAACGCGTACTTGAAGTATATTTGGATACCAACACTTTCGCACTTTTACTAAAACATTTGAATACAGGCCTTTTACTTGTGGTATTGCTACTTTTACTTAAGTAAAAATCTGAGTACTTCTTACACACCTGGATATTTCCAGTACTCCATTAAAGTGATGGGGTACTTACAAATTGAAGAGATTTACCTACATGTAACCATTAATTGGCTTGTGTATACACTACACATACATACATACATACAGTACATACAACCTTTTACAAGGCTTTTCAGTATCAATGTGAGCAACCTTGACAAGTTTGTCAAAATGTTTAAACACAGGCATGCCTAACCACTTAGTCTATTGTAGATGTTTCTTTCCTAAGAGACGTATAGTTCCGCCTAATGCTTTTCTCCCCTCAATTCCGCAGGTAATGTGGGTATGCAACCTGTGCCGTAAGCAACAAGAGATCCTCACCAAATCAGGAGAATGGTTTTCGGGGCAAGGGGTGCGGCCTGCGAGCCTGGGTGCCGCCTTGAACGACCCGACCGGGGGCGGTGACGGCCCCCGGGACAGGAGGCTCCTCCGTTCTAGGTCCCAGGCCCCTCCCTCCAGTGCGAACGCCAACACAGGGCCGCCAGACGGAACCCAACCGCCTGCCGGTGTCACTGCTGCTAAAGGTGCCGATATCATGCCTGCCTCACGCTCCCGGAGCGAACCACCCCGAGACAAGTAAGGCCTCACCGTGCACACATCTCACACACGCACAGGCACGCGGATTTATGTGCGCGGCCGTGGGGGCTCAACTGGACCCCCACTAACCCGCCCTGCCCGCCCCCCTAGCCGTGACCGGGAAAAAAAGTCATGTTTCTCTTTCTGGGCTATTGTTCTAGGTGTTAACGGCACGTTGCCGGCTCTCTCGCGGGCACAGATTTGCACCTTCAGAGCTGCACCCCGCTATAGTAATGGTAATGGTTATGGTACTGTAAGTTTGAGCTCCGACATCTGAAATTCATGTGGGGGCTGATCATTTCGGGTGAGGGCTTAAGCCTGAGGCCCCCACGGTATCGGCGTCTATGCACACGCACTTTCAGTGATGGACAAAGTACTCAACCCCAGTACTTGAGTCAAAGTATAGATACTCCTGGTCAAATATTATTACTCAACTGACAAGTGAAAGTTGCTCAGTCAAATTTGTACTTGAATTAAAGTGCTCGAGTATTTGCTTTTAAAATGGCAAGCGTTACTTCCGCATTCTTCATGTTCTCGTTGTTTTCCCTCAGCACACAAAAACGAATTCCAAATCAACTGTAAGTTTGGTTTTGGCAATAAACGACGAATATGCATTTGAATATTCCTCCTTTCACAACGGAAGTCTGTGGGAGCGTCGTAACTTTCTCTCTCAATAGCTCTGACGTGGTATGAAACCTTTGTTTGTTTGACTAGTTTTCATACCATTTACTCTTATCTTGTTCTTGTCACTCTGGATAAGAGCATTTGCTATAAGTGCCTAAATTATACATTGTAAATTGGAATGATGACCAGCTCAGTGGTTGTGGTTAAAGTGTCCGCCCTGAGATTGGGAGGTCAGGGTTTGATCCACGGCCGGGTCATACCAAAGTATTAATGGGACCCAATGCTTCCCTGCTTGGCACTCAGCATCAAGGGTTGGATTGGGGGTAAGTCCTTGGGACAAACTAACGTTATGTCCAAGGGGTGTACCTGTATGTCATGGCTGGGGGATGTGCTTGTACATCAAGACGCCGCACACTACAGAAACAGTAGATAGTCTCTCCTGCCCTATGGGCCACATGGCTTGTATAGGCTTACTTAAATTGGAATGATACTGTAGTTATAGTTCCTCCTCCTCCTCCTCTTACGTTTTTACTGTGATATTTGTGTAATATTTCTCATTTGGTCCGAACATTGTCAACTTCTGTCATATTCCACTGCGTTTCAGCTTTTGACAAGAATACGCATATTGTGGGATAGAGACCCATTTTTTTCCTGTGAAGCCCATTGGCTGCAGCCTCTGGTGCTTTTAATCCCTAGGCAAGAGAAATTTAGCTGTGCCTGTCCTACTGTAGTTTAAGCGCAATGTGCTTCCCTGTACACCTGTGTCGTGGAAAATAACTGATGGCTGTGCGACAAAATGTATATGATGTGCAGAAGCTACATAACAGCTTGGTCTTTGATTACATTTCTTTGTTTAGAAGTCACATCAAAGTCACATCAAAATTCATCATAATTCATCTTGGACTGTTTCATGTTTAATCCTGATATACTAAGATCAAATATACTCAGCAATATGTTGGACATAGAATTCAAACATGAATGAAGAATACAGTGACAGACAAATCAATGGACAGTGGGTATCTGTGAACTATGTATTCACTGTATTCTTAATAAAAATCAAAGAATAGGATAAATGTTTTGGATTTTTCTGCTGCTTGATGGACATTTTTACAATTCCTCTTCTTTTGCAGGAAAAGGCCTGTGTCTTTACATGAGCAGAACGGTAAGATCAGTATAGGCCGTGGTGGTGGCCGGAGGCCTACAGGGAAGCTGCCATGCCATTCGTCCCTGGAGGAGCGTCCATGCCCGGGAGAACGAGGAGAGAGACGGGGTGGAGACGGCCGGAGGCTGGAGAAGATCCACTCTCAGGACTACGAGGACGGGGAAGAGGTCTCGCGCCGGCGACGCCCCGAGGACGAGGAGCGGGAACGAGAGCAGAGGGAGCGCCAGCGCCGCGAGGAGGAGTTCCAGAATCGTTACCGCAGCGACCCCAACCTGGCGCGCTACCCGATCAAGCCTCAGAAAGAGGAGCAGGAGATGCGCATGCACGCCAAGGTGTCGAAGGTCCGCCACGAACGTCGCCATAGCGACCTGGCGATCAACGAGGTCGGACTGGGGCCCGGAGATGGAGGTAACACGGGGGAGGTGCTTGAAAACCGCCTGGCCAGGAGAGGCGGGGGCGGGGAGGGAGACCGAAAGGCCATGTTGGACAACCATCGGGCCTACTCTGTGGATAGGACCGTGGGGGGTGGAGGGGGTGCCCCGCCTCTCGGTGGAGGCCCGAGAGCGGGGCCACACCCTGGGGAACCTGCGCCTCTGGACAGGGGCACGAACAAGGGCCGCCTAGAGCCCAATACGGGCCGGACACCAAGGGACAAGGGGGGAGAGGACCTGCTGCGGAAGGACTCTCAGAGCTCGGACCAGTCGGACTCCTTGCGGCCGCCCCCTCCGCGGGCCTACAAGAGCAAACGCGGCGTCAACAAGAGGCAGATGTCCATCAGCAGCTCAGAGGAGGAGGGCGGCTCCACGCCCGAGTACACCAGCTGTGAGGACGTGGACATGGAGAGTGTCAGCGAGAAAGGTCAGTCACACAGCTGTGCCTGCTCTACCAGCTGAACTAAACTAACATTCTGCTGCCTTGCATTAGATTTACAATTCAGAATCAGAATATTTTTTATTGCCAGGTGTGCTTTCGCAATTGCTTACGATTTACTCAAAATGTAAGGATAAGCATGAAGAAGGCGAAAACTAACAGGGGGTCCGGGACCACTATTTAGGCCCTTGTTAGTTTTCGGCTTCTTTACCCGCTAGGGTTTAGGGGGTTCTCAGAGTTAGTACAGGGAGGGCCGCTACATTTTTGTGTGATAGGTTTAGATTTTCTTTTCTTAAAAAAAATGTGAACGTCTGAAAATACAGATGAAGATTATGTTTATTAAAGGATCAGCATTAGAGACACGAGCCTTTAGTCTTCCTGGGGTCCTGAACAAAGCAAATACAGCACAAATGAATACAAAAATACAAATTAACATTATAAAACCAAATCCAACAGTGCAGTCAAATTAAACAAATACACAAATAACAGTTACGTACTTAAGTTACTTGGCAAGATATCTCTTGATATGTTTCTTTGAAAGTAATGTTATGGATTGTACTGTAGATAAGATATCCAGAGTTCTATTGACCTATATATACCAGTGAGTCTGAGAAAATTTGTTTTTGGTGCTGTTTTTGTTTTTATGTTACCAGAAGCTGCTCCTCTGGTGTTGTACCCATGTTCAGAAGTAATTTGTAACTGGTGAGCCAAGCTAGACGGCTTATTGGTGCTAATAATGTTAGCACCAATAAGCCGTTATGTAAGATTAACATTAAGATTAACATGAATATGACAACATGAATATTAGCTATGATAATGTGTAAACAAAGAAATTCTTCATTGATAGGCAGGTTTGGTCATTTCGAAGATTTCAAACTTTTTTAATTGTATTGCTTTATTATTGCAAGAACAATGGCTTCTATCTGAGCATGCTAACTTTCCAGTAAGAGAAAGGCTCTATTAGCTTGGAATCGCCATCGATGATGTCATCGGTAGGCAGGTTTCTGAACTGTCCATAGCCAACCAATGAGACGCAGAGTGAGAGTGCCATTAACAGCGTCCATCTAAGCTTTAACATTTGAATGCAGATCTCAAATGTTTCAATAATGGAAATAAAATGATGGAGGATCAAGTGCAGAGAGATGACCGGCCATATAAAATGTCCAGAATCAAGTATCCTTTTCATGGCCAAGTAAGCACATGCACATATTTTGAGACGGTGCTCACAGGGACACATTTAATCACATCATTTAAAAACATAGACATTTAATCACCTCATAGAAAACTGAAGAGAATATGAAATTTAGGCAATAGGCAATTATTTGGATTGCTCAATTGAGAGTGTAGTAAAAGACATTGCAAACATTGCATCATCATTCTACCATGTGGGATCCAGTACCTTTTGCACTGTGGCTAATAACCCTGTTGCTCTGACTCTGAGAACAGCTCTTTTTATTTGGAAAGTCCCTGTGATTTAGGCCAGCAGATTTGTGGAATTAGGTCAGTGGCTCGCTCGCTATATGTAACTCAAACAAACAGCTGCACTGGGCAACTATTGTGACCACAAGATACGGTAAAATCTGGTTACGGATGCCATGTGTCCTGTGTTCCGTTTTCGAGCATTACCTCTTCTATTGAACTCCTTCACATGCATGGTTTGCGGCTCACCCCTGGGTTTGTAGCTAAGCTACTGAATCTTGGCTAAGATACTGTAAGTATCGGAATGCAATGCATATGACAGTGAAGTATAAATTAGGCTTAAGCTGTTTGAGATGTATTAATCCAGATGACTTTAATTCAGAACTGATATTTGGGTAGATGTTGTGGATTGGGATTATTCTGAACTATCTCCACAATGGAACATCTCTTTTTGTCGTTTACTCTTTTTCCTGATATTCCCCTCAAACTGTTTCCAGGGTAAATATACATACATGCCATTATAATATGAAGCTGCAAGACCCTTTATCTTTTCATGGATTATATCAGATCCACTTTTATTATGTGGCCAGAGTTATTTACCTACACTACAGTAATTTCAAGTTAAGCTAATTGTAGAGAACAATCTTGGCCTCTTGTGAGATTCTTGGTATTATGAGACAAACCGGGTATTACTGTGGGTGCATTAGACATTTAACTGTTAAATACAACTATGTTGTGCATCCCCACTTAAAGTTCTTACAAATGTTTTTAGTTTATTAATGTTGTGCAATATACAGTGTATATGTACGAGCCACATACTTGTTCATGTTCACCATGTTCACATATTTAGTGAACGTACAGCAGACAGAATTTTTTTTCTACTTTTTTTTTAGCAGGCAGCTTTATCGATGCAATCAAGCTGGTGAAATGAGCCTGTTAAACTTTTATGCGAGGTTATATAATATATGATTTGGAGGTTGGCAGTTTGAGTACCTTCCAGCTTGAATTCCACAAGCAGAGCTTTTTAAGAGCTAGCAAATGGCTTTATGAAATTAAGGATCTATTTAAGGCTGGTATGTAGAACGATGGTTACATAGGTTGGATCACTCCAATATGATATATCCCTCCGCGGCAGCGGAGGCACCGAGGTAGACTTACCAGATTAATCCGTGTACGGGGGTGTGCCACGGCTAGGGGGCGTCGCCCTCTGCGATGCCTCAAATTCCTACGCGGCACCACCCTCTTCCTCGTATTCTTCTCGAGGCGCCCCGGAACACTGCAAGACGATTGGAGTGATCCAATCGCTCACATAACCGTGGTTATCTACGTAACCATTGTTATGTAGCGCTATATTGGATCACGCCACTGATGACCTGCTTGTCCCCGCCTGTCCTCAGTTCACTGCGAGCGCTTGGCTAAGGTGCGAGGGCGTTTACGTGGTTCCAAGGAGGACAGACTATGGGCGCTTATGGCGGGGCGAGAGACTGTTGGACTCGGCGGTTAACCTGCTATTGCTATAGATGACTTCCTGTGAGGGTACGATAATGTCCCCCACAGGAAGGAACATAATCACCATCGCACAGCCGCTCAACAGCTGAGGAGAAAATACGCGAGCATGCGTAACACGCAGGCACGCGTGTGTTTCAACTCGGGGAAAACCACAAGCCGCCTAAGCTAACTATACACGGCTTCCCACAAACATGTTACAGGGTAGGCGCAGTCCCAAATCCGAGACAACCAGGAGGGTTTCAGCAAACATACGAAGAACACGAAACCCCCCGCGTCACAAATCAGGCTGACCAGACCGCGTATCGCCCGTATGTACACGTGTATGTACTGTGATGATGTGATGATGATGATTAACATGAGGTTGGTAAATACCTGAACAACCTGATGCTAGACTCTGAGACTAACAACATTAGACAGTAGGCACTATTTATATACATTAAAAAATAACCTGGTATTTTGTATCTGAGCCGTTTAAATCATCTTTGGATTTGATGGATCTGTCAGAGGAACAGTTTTGATTTTGATTTACCCGTCTTGATTTCTGCTCCTTCCTAAAAGTCGACATGCCCGCTCAGCAGTTCTAACAGCAGCATCAGCGTTTATTCTCTTCTGAAGCATTTCAATGCAGCCTGAGATCAGAGATTACCAGGAAAACCATCACAGCCATTCAAGCATTTATTTATTGATTTATTTCATAATCTGCATCACGATAGGGTTTCATAGCATTGCTGTCGGGCAGAAACCTAGTATCTCCATATTTCAACGTTTTATGTTTTGTCGTAAATGAATTCCCTACTTCATCATACAAGAGTGTTGCGCCACAAGTAGTGAAAATAGCAGATCTGCAAGCTCCCAACGCCTCGTGATGTGAGGCGTTGTGAGCTTGTAGATTGTCTACTCTATACTCACTATTTTAAATCGTTTTTTAACACAATAATAAAAAAGGAACTGTTGCACCATAATGGTTCCTTAATTGCAGTGATTCTCAACCTTTTTATCTGCCGTGTGACCCATTAAAAAATGATCAATACAAGGAATTTATTTTTCCATAAAAAAGGAGGTTTCTTTTATATGCACAATAGCAGTATAAACGAGAGGATTCACACATTGTAAGTTATATGAAGGCTACCCTGCAGCGCTGTAAACGGAATAAATAAAACAGACATTAGGGCTAAATGAAAAATATACAACTTAAATCAAAGTTTAGAAAATAATAGCCCGACTCTAATGAAAATAAATTAAAACAAATTACAAAATGAATAATATAAATTAATTGTTTAACTGATAGTGTATTAATCAATTACAACGCTTATTATCAATGAACAGTTAAATGGTTAATCATTTAACGTCCCTGCTACAAGCTCACAACGCGTCGCTAAGTAACACATTGAGATTTAATTCAGTCTGACCAGAAGCATATACGTGTGCTATACATGGGCTATATATATCCCAACCAGTGACAATATCTCATCCTTTTTGCCAACGAAAGAGTCCTGTGTGGTGGAACGGTGGCCATGAGGATCTGCTCTGATGTTGGTCCATTCACCTCTTGTACTCACCCAGACCATCTGTTGGTGTTAATGAGAGCTGAACATCTCTGTCCAAGCCTTCTCTCCTGTGTTGGACTGGCCAACTTGGATTGCGTTCATATAGATTCACTGTGAATGAAGTTTACATGCATTCTTTCACTTTGTCTCTTTCTGTCTCACTCTCTGCCTGTCTCTCTCTTGTGCGTGTTTTCATTCGTTAACCACTTAAGCCCTATATACTTCATCATATGACAGACAATTAGTACAATCTACAAGCTCTGAAACGCGTCGCATTGTATTACGTGAAGCTTGTAGAACTGCAGTTTACATCATTTCAGAAAATGTTGACAAAAAAAAGTGTCACCTATATTGACATGCCCAAAATAGGGACGCCGGGTACAATGTGGTTAATTCTTTCATACATTTTCAGGTACTTCCTAGTTGATACTCTCTGTTTAAATCCTGTGATCTTTGTCCTTCTCCATTTCAGTACTCAACCTGTAAGTCTCGCCTTTAATGAATCACTTAGTTTACACGTTAAAGCATCTCTTCCTTTCTCTTCAGGTGACTGGGACTGCTATCCACTAGATCCTACCGTGTGGCATGTAAGTTTCACAAGAATGACAGATGCACAGAGCAAAAACACACGCATGCACATCATCATATGCATAACAGATTCATCATTCGTATAACAGAGTACAGATGTTTGAGAGTGCTGATTATTATGTGAATCAGATTTATTTGTTTTGTTTGGCCTGCCCAGGCTTTTCTCTTGGTGTGAATTTAATGTAAAGTACAGTACGTGTAATTAAAGTGTATGATGCAAAGCACAATGTATACCCAAATCTATTTGTATTAGGGATTTTTTGCATAATCAATAACAGCAGCAATAACAATGACATCAGCAACAATAATAATCACTTCCTGAATATAATTTCTTCGTGAAAACACCCTGGTTTAATGTTATTATATTTCTGACAGCACTTGCTATTTTACTTTTACCGTATGTAAAGCACATTGCACTGCATTTCCCTATTATGACATATGGTATGTTCAAAAATCCATTAAAAATATATATATAATAACGTGACATTATCCCTCTCCCCTCTGGCAGCATCCAGTCACGTGGCAGCCGTCCAAGGAAGGTGATCATTTAATCGGTCGCATCACTCTGAGCAAGAGATCTGCCATGCCCCGGGAGGCTGGCTCCCTGCTGGGGCTAAAGGCAAGTTGAGGCATTGTTCCAGGTCCGGGTGACGCAAGCGTCACTGAATGCGCGTCAATAAATAAAAAGAGGTTACTTACTTTCTGCATTGCTCCAACTCAGTTAGGATGTGCCACGTGTTGACACTCCTAATAGAGATGTGTCACCGTCAACGGGTTTTGACGGGTCCAATAGATGCCTCCATTGTGGCGGGTGCATTGTAAACAAGGACCCCCAGGTGTCCTACCTTGACGGGGGCCCAGCACAATGAGGAACAGTTTAAATACTTAAGTCCTATTTCTTTTTTTTACTCGACCAATCTTGACAAATCTTGAGAAAATCTTCTCTTTTTGGGGTCCCTTACACATAATATTTTAAAAATGGGGATCTGTGGCCTAATAGAGTACAGTATATCAATTTTGGGGTTCTTGACATGAAAATAACTGGTGTAAACTTCCTGGGATTCATCATATTGTATTGTATTGTTTTGCTTTAGTCTAGTCTAGCACCTACGCAGACGAAAGCAATTACAAACGACATTGTTTTGACTTTTCCAGGATTCTACACAGCTGAAAAGAACTTGTGTTAATGTACACAGGGCCTTTGTGTTCTACTTTCCTACGTTGGACAGGAATGTATCTGCAGTGCTTACACCCTGTGGACGTTTATTTTCATTTCTAGGTGGTGGGAGGGAAGATGACAGAGACAGGAAGATTAGGGGCCTTCATCACCAAAGTCAAGAAAGGAAGCTTGGCAGATGTTGTGGGACATTTGCGAGCAGGTACGCTGCATGGGACCGAGGATCCCTGAATGAATTAAGTGATGATGAATAATCTACATCAGCGATTCTCAACCTGTGGGCAGGGGAAAAACACTGTTTTAAAAACAATTACATTTTCATTGTGATACAGCTAGGAATACTGTGATATTTCCATTGATCCAAGCCAGAACACAATCGATTGATTGATCATTAAAATAAACTTAAAAAAGATTTTCATGCAGTCGAGCTTCACGTACACAGGCATTGCTTTTTTGATAAATTCATTCAAAAGGAAGCTTGTTTACCTCTACTATGATTTTACTGCTGTTAAATGCTACCATTTTGGCATTTAATAACAGCTGTGATGTGAGCAGAGGTCATTCTGCGAAAGCCCTCGGGCGTCACAATCACTCAACCCTCCTGTATGTCGGCCATCTTGGTTTCTAGGTGACGAGGTGCTGCAGTGGAGTGGGAAGTCGTTGCCCGGAGCAACCAAGAAAGAAGTGTACAACATCATTCTGGAATCCAAGGCCGAGCCCCAAGTGGAGATTGTTGTTTCCAGACCTATAGGGTAAGAGTACTCTAAATAGTTTGTAATAATTTTCTTAATTGTACATGTGATGCTATGTGCTTTTGCTCATGGACGCTCATGTCTCCTTCCTTTGTCTAAAAGCTCTATCCACCGAATTATATCCAAAAACTTCTTGAGAAAGGTTTATAGAGCAAATCAGTAAGTAGTATTGATTTCATGGGTGGAGCCCCTTGCCCCCGATGCCTCCCCTGAAATCCTAGCCTTTTGGATCCAAGAGAAAAGAAAGGCTGATTTATACTGTGCCACACGCCAGTGTCGCTTGCCGAAAATAGCCGATCTACAAGTTCACTAATGCACGACACCATCGTATGACGGAGTATAAATTAAGCATAAGATAAACCCTGTCATGCTCTTCCCCTAAACTCTCCGTTATGTTTGATATTTTGTATGTGGATGCTTTTTTCCTGCTTGTCCTTCCTGTATCCTGGCGAGTCTCATGCTTGCTACAGTATGTATCAATTGTCAAAGAATGTATGCCGTGTGCTCGTTTGTTTGTGTACGATGCTAGTATGTTTATGTGCAGATGCATCCGCCGTGATGATTATGTCATATTCTTATTATATTATGTGAGTTCTGTCTTGATTTCTGTGATTCAACTTGTTCTACTATTTTTTTTTTACAAATTTCACAGAGACATCCCAAGAATTCCAGAATCATCACACCCTCCTTTAGAATCTAGTAAGTGTCCATGTCAGGTGTGCTTTTGTGAGATGCCACTCAGTTGGTAGTTGCTTTCTCCATACACATATCTTGCAAGTTAGTTGCAACCCAATACTATGGTGCTTCTCTCCTTCAGCGGGCTCCAGTTCATTTGAGTCTCAGAAGATGGACCGTCCCTCTATATCAGTGATGTCCCCTACGAGCCCTGGAACCCTCAGAGACCTTCCCCTGGTACTGCCTGGTCAGCTCTCTGTGAGTAGTTCCCTCAGGAAGCATCGAGCAGAAAACCTTGTATCTTCATATTTTAACTTTTTATGTTTTTTTGTCAATTAATGCCCTACTTCGTTGTAATTAATATGTCACGCAAAAGTAGCGAGCTTGTAGCTTGTGAGCTTGAACGTCTGCTGGGTGGGTGGAGCCCCTTGCCCCTATGCCTCACCTATGTGGGTGGATAAATAAATGGATGCATGGGGGGGGGGGGATAATTATAGCTTGAATGAAAATCTCTTCATGTACTGTTCCTGTGTATTAATACATACAGTGTATTGTGCAGGTGAAGCTGTGGTACGATAAAGTGGGCCATCAGCTTATCGTCAACGTCCTTCAAGCCATAGACCTGCCTCCACGAACAGACGGCCGACCGCGCAACCCCTACGTCAAGATGTATTTCCTGCCTGATCGGAGGTAGGGCATGGGTGGAGGTTTTATCGACCCTTTGTGAGAAACACAGCATTTTCAACCAACTCGACAAGTTAGAGTTGGAAGTTGGAAATACCGTATACACACAGTGATTAGGCTTGCTTGCTTACGGGGACATTTTATTGACCCTATATACTGTATGTAGGTGACTACTACTGGGATCATTGCCATAAACTACACCTCATTAGGAGCAGGCCAGCTAGTCCTTACTACAATCCTAAACCCAGTTTTCATTTCCAGCCAGTTAGATTATCTCTGTGGCATCGTTTTCTGGTTGTTTGTTTGTTTGTTTGGTTGGTGTGTTATTTAATTTTTATTTTCTTCTGTTTAAATTAAAACACTTTCGAAGGGAGGGACAATAACTTGAAGACCATTCTCCAAAAGGTGTTTCGGCTGTCCATTTTTTTTCCTTTTTTCTTTTTTTGCGGTCTTTTTATGCCTTTATTTAGAAAGGGATAGGGAAAGTAGACTGACAGGAAATGGGGAGAGAGATGGGGGGTGACTAGATGGGGCGATGGGGGGTGCCTAGGCTGCAAAGGTATTTGCAGCCTAGGGTGCCTGGACCGCCACACTACGGCCCAGGCCCGTCTGTCAATTTTTAACCACTTATGGTCAGAACGTATTGGGTAAATTGTCACCTTTAATGCCCATGCCCAAAATAAGGAGGCCATGTTTTCTGTGGTTAAAGTATGTGTCCTCTGTCCCATGCAGTGATAAGAGCAAGCGGCGGACCAAGACGGTGAAGAAGAGCATGGAGCCCAAGTGGAACCAGACCTTCCTCTACTCCCACGTCCACCGCCGTGACTTCAGAGAGCGCATGCTGGAGATCACCGTCTGGGACCAGCCCAGGGTGCAGGAGGAGGAGAGCGACTTCCTGGGGGAGGTAGGGTAGACACAAGAACCCCTTTTCCCGGGTAACCACACCCACCCGGGGTGAAACACCAAGGAAAGAGGGTCTTCCGTATAGGGACACAGATGTGGGCTAAATCGGTGGTTCTCTAACTTATACTCATTCCAAGGACCCCGAGTTTGGTATGCATTAGGGCAGTGATTCTCAACCCCTCTCTCTGTCTCTGTCTCTGTCTCTGTCTCTGTCTCTGTCTCTGTCTCTGTCTCTGTCTCTGTCTCTGTCTCTGTCTCTGTCTCTGTCTCTGTCTCTGTCTCTGTCTCTCTCTCTCTCAGATCCTGATAGAGTTGGAGACTGCCTTGCTGGATGACATGCCTCACTGGTATAAGCTCCAGACCCATGATGTGTCCTCTCTACCTCTGCCCCAGCCCTCGCCGTACCTCCCACGCAGACACGTGCACGGAGACAGCCCCAGCAAGAAACTACAGAGTATGTTTGCGTGTGTGTGTGTGTGTGTCTATGCCTGTGTGTCTCTGTATTTGTGTCCATGTGTGCGTATGTATGAAAATGAGAAAAAGAGGGGTGTCTGTGTGTGTGTGTGTGTGTGTGTGTGTGTGTGTGTGTGTGTGTGTGTGTGTGTGTGTGTGTGTGTGTGTGTGTGTGTGCGTGTGCGTGCGTGTGCGTGTTTCTGTGCTTGTTTACAAAGACCTCATTACAGACAAATTCTCCTTATTGAACTTATCTCTTATCTCCCTGTGTACAAGTTCAGTCCCCAGCAGAACCCCTCAAACTCACCACGTACCCTATTTTGTGTGTGTGTGTGTGTGTGTGTGTGTGTGTGTGTGTGTGTGTGTGTGTGTGTGTGTGCGTGTGTGTTTGTGTGTGTGGTTGTCGTTGAGCAGGGTCTCATCGCATCATTGATACTGAGTTTGATGATCATGCTTTAACAGTAGAGACAAAAGGTGGGTGGGGGGCATGGTTACTGAACATCACCTTTTAGTAGGTGTCCAGCACTGGGTGAGAAAGAATAGGCAGCACACACACATGCACACACACGCACAGCGCACACACACACACGCACACACATGCACACGCACACACACATTCACACACACTGTTTTTCTCTATCCTTCCAACCTCTTCTTGGCCTTAACATCATACCTCACACCTGTTATAATAAATTACACACCCAATTTAAAACAATTAATCTCGTGAAACAGCTGTATGCTGTGTCAGCTAAATCCACAACAGGGTTTTTGCTAGTCATCAAAAAGCTGCCATTGGACTGAATTCAAATTGTGTACTGTTGTGTAGTACTGACACTGTTACGCAGTAACAATACCCTGGGCACCTTGCAGTGTCCACAGTCTTTCTCCTCCTCTGCTGGGCTGCAGAAACACTAGAGTTGTATACACCGCACTGGTTCTCAACGACGGATCCTGGGCCCACCAGGATCTGTAACTCTGAGCATGTACAAATGGAACCAAATGGACCCGATTTGGTTCTATTCATTCACTCTCAGAGTTAAATCAACACTGAGAATTTTACAGTGTAGATTGGGGTCCCCCCCCCCCCCCAAAATAAAAGTTCTATTTGTACACTCTCAAGGTCCGTACACACCGGGAGCGATTCTTTTTTTGCGATTAATTCGCATTAATTTAGACTGTTGTTTGTGTTATGAGTTACATTATAGTGAGATGATGAAGCGCCGTAATCATTTTTCGAAACAAGGTTGATTTTTCAGCACGAATACATCCATAAAACCTGTATGAATGGAGGCATCACCAAAACATAACATTTGATGTGAAATAAGCGAGATGCATTTTCGTATCGTTGATTCGCGTCGCTCCCGGTGTGTAATGACCTTCAGAGTTATACAGACCCGTAAAGTGTCCATTTGGACCCCTGTGCGGGCCCCTGACCAGACGTTGAGAAACAGTGGTGTACACAGTAGAACCACTGGAAGCACTGTGTGCATGGTAGACAGTAGAAAACTCACTGCCATCCCACTAATGCTTCATTTATAGTCCGTCGCGCCACCATTCCACAAGCCCGGAAATAGCAGATCTATAGCAGAGCTTGTAAATCTGCTATTTTAGACGCTCAACGCCATGGTGCGATGGAGTATAAATCGGGCTCATCTCTCCTGCCATTCTCCTGCATGCTCTCTAACATAGATAGAAATGTACTTGCTGGGCGCTCGGGTGGTGCAGTGGTAAAGTAGTTGCCCACCAGCCACCACTGCGGACTGGGCTGGGGGTTCGAATCCACCGTGGTGCATCTGGCTTTGTCGAGCATCTATTCTATACAAACATAATTGGCCCGTGTTTGGGGGAGGGAAGCCGGGTTGTGAGGGTGATAAGTGTGTCACTATACGTACACCAACGGGCTGGGGCGGCACCAATCAGCAGGGAGTGTTGGGCGGGAGGAGTTGGACAGAGGCTCTACGTCCTCCCGGTGAGGGCTCCTCACTGGCAGGTGAGTCAGTAGGACACAAAACCAGTGACAACACACAAATGTGTGTGAGGAGGAATTATTAATTGGCATAACGACTAAATTGGGGAGAAAAGGGGGTAAAAAGCAAAAACTGAAAAAAAGAGTGGCTATCACTGCCTCCAATTGCTTTCAGTTCAGCAGTGTCCTGGCCTGGGTCAAATCATTTTTGCAGATACTTTTAATGGTTTGTTTTGGCCTACTGACACCTATACACGAATCCACAGACGCGCTGCCTGTAGGCAGCCATTGCTGCGGTGTCAACGCTCCGTGGTCGCGACACCGCAGCAATGGCCGCCTACAGGCAGCTGAGCTACAGGCAGCGCGTCTGTGGATTCGTCTATACAGATAGTACTTTAGGCATCACATGGGCGGGGTTTGCCACATGCTGTAGGACAATGAATGCCAGGTAGTCTAAAAGTTGAAGAACGAGGCAAAAAATCTTAGAAAGTCATTTTAGCAGCCTACACTTTTCTGTACGAGACAGCAAAGCTACCTGCGACATCAGAATTGTCCTGATGCAGTAAACCAAACCAATTTGGGAATCCATGAAAATGAAAAGAAATAATCTTTTGCAGGGATGCACCGAATGGGAAATTCTTGGCCGAAACCGAATGCCGAAAATAGAAAACAGTTGGCCGAAAACCGAATACCGAAAGGCCGAATATGATAATATATATACATATATATATATATAATGAATTTATTTGTTTACCAATGTTGATCAGCTACCTGATTATGGCAAAAGGGTAACAGTCTTCCACGCCGACATCTCGCCACTCCGACTAGTGGCTTCCGCGTGCGGTTAGGGTTAGGGTGAGGGTTAGGTATAGGGTTCGTTAACGTCGGAAAGGCGACATGTCGGAAAGACGCCATGTAACCTGGCAAAAGACATGATTATGGCAAAACTTAACTTAAATAATAATCACTATTATGGGTCCATAAAACATTTATTCAGCACTTTTGAATCCATACATTAATTCCAGACTGACTGCTGAAAATTTGTAAAATATAAACATTTATATAATTATATAATAATAATATTCCATATTTTATTCCAAGATTTTTTGAAAATAGAATTGTTTCGGTGTCTTTCGGTGATATCGGCCGATATGTTTCGGTGTCTTTCGGCCGATATGTTTCGGTGTCTTTCGGTGATATTTTTTCGGCGTTAAAACCCTTTCGGCCGAAAGCCGAAAATGCATTTTTTAACCATTTTCGGCCGATATGTTTCGGTGGCCGAATATTCGGTGCATCCCTAATCTTTTGACCTAGGTCTGATGGACACCATGTGGAAATAGTCAGCTACCTGGGCTAGCCTTTAGTTAGCCCATGATCTGGCTGAATATTTGCTTGTGTAAAACATCCTGCAGTGATGTTCTACAGTTAGAGAGAGAATGCAGCTCAGGTGTTGGCTGGCATCTACACTGGCAGACTGTTAGAGCTGTGATGGTTTGTTGGCACAGCTCCACTAGCATGAACAGTAGTGGGGCTTCACCTGGAATGTAACCCAAACTCACAACTGGCCAGTGGTGGACCAAGTACTCAGATTTTTTTTACTTAAGTAAAAGTAGTAATTCCACAGAGTAAAAAATACGTTAATCAAGTGAAAGTCCTGCAGTCAAAGTACAAAAGTATTAGCATCAAAATATGCTTAAAGTAGCAAAAGTAAAAGTACTCATAATGCAGAATGTCTATTTCAGAATCATACATATCTTGTTATTGGACAATACTGATTATTACTCACTTAACTTAAGCCCTATTTTATACTTCATCTATTCGAAAATAGCCGATCTACAAGCTCATATAGATCTGCTATTTTAAATGTTATGATTCATGATTTGATCAGTTATTAATAATCTAAATCTGCAAAGTACTGTAACTAGTAACTAAAGTTGTCAAATACAGAGTACAAAAGTGCAATATTTGCCTCTGAGAGCTAGTGGAGTAGAAGTATAAAGTATAAACAAATTGAAATACTCCAGTAAGTAAAAGTGCCTCAAAACTGTACTTAAGTACCGTACTTGAGTAAATGTACTTAGTTACTTTCCACCACTGCTCACAACTGGCACACCCGTAGTGAAGGGCACACAACTAATACTGTACCTGCATGTGTGTGTGTGTGTGTGCATGCGTGCGTGCTTGTGTGTGCGATTGTGCGTGTGCGCGTGTCTTTTTGTGTGTGTGTCTTTGTGTGTGTGTGTGTGTGTGTGTGTGTGTGTCTGCTTGATCTATGTGTTGATGTGGCGGTGCGTAGATGCAGAGCGTAACTCCAGGGAGAGAGAGAGGAGCAGTACGCTGGCCGTCCCAGAGCAGCAGAGGGCCGCCCAGCACCGATCTCGCTCCGTCTCCCCGCACAGAGAGGACACGTGTCGGTCCCGCTCCAGGCCCGCCCACGTACCAATGCAGAGGTTCGTGTCACACACACGCACACACGCACACACGCACACACACGCACACACACACACACACACACACACACACACACACACACGCGTGCTCACACACACTGATAAAACCCACATTTACGTATTGTTGCATTATTTGTTTGTTATTGTTGTTATCGCTGCTACAGTGTTGAGCAGGGGTCTTCAATAGGGGGTTCGGGACCCCTAGGGGGTCCTCAGAGCTACTATAGGGGGTCCGCCAAATCCTTGTGTGATAGGATTTCGTTTTTTAACATTAACCACTTGAACCCTAGAATTCCTTTTCTGAGGGGAACATTAGCCGAAAATAGCAGATCTACAAGCTCTCAACGTCTCGCGCTGCGAGGCGTTGAAAGCTTGTAGATCGGCTATTTTTGGCAAAGAGCCTATAGGTGTAGAGGGAAAAAAAGAGCAGACTTGAGTAAAAAATAAACTTTAATCTGAAACATATTTTTATACAATATAGAGTAGGGGGTCCCTGCTTCATCGCTCTCTCAGCTAGGGGGTCCTTGGCCTGAAAACTTTGAAGACCCCTGGTGTTGAGGAACCGAAACCAAAGAATGTGACTCTTGACCTACTGATATGTCTGGGGAAGTCTAAATTCAACATCATTCCTGTCGGGTGGAAACCTGTACTGTTACTCTTCAGGATTCAGATTAAAACAATACGCATTGCAACGCGTTTTGATCTTGTAGATCTGCTATTTTTGCTACTTTTGTGTGACACTGTAGTATGGTGAAGTAGGGCATTAATGTATGAAAAAATATACAGAGTTGAAATATGGAGACGACAGCAACGACATACTGTATGGGCTAGAAGAACATCACTATCAAACCTATGTCCACTGCTTTGAAAAGCCCTAGAGTCTTTGCATTGGTTCTGTTGTGTAGTTTGTTTTTCCCCTGAATAGATTCCACCCAGTTTAAGCCCATTCATTGAATTCAGATGTCACCAGACATAATTATCAGTAGGCGGATATCTCTGATCGTCTGGCTACGCGAAACTCGTATTTTGATATGTAACGATAAAAATGATGAATCTTGAATGACACAAACGTGTTCAGAGGACACTGACAAATTATGATCTTACATGCTGATGTGGATGGAATGAATGCACGCACTATATGTGCGTACTGGGTTGAGGGCACATAAATGAAGGCTGTTTTCACCACTAGCTTCTCATCCATCCCTGTTAAAATAATGCTGTATGCTTGAGCTAGAATCTCTGTTTAATGCGGAATAGATGTTAAGACTTGGTTATTAGTCTGAAAAGGTTTGGTTGGATGCTTTGATGCTGGGATCGAGTATGTACTTGCTAGCATTGTTTAGTGTGTGTGTGTGTGTGTGTGTGTGTGTGTGTGTGTGTGTGTGTGTGTGTGTGTGTGTGTGTGTGTGTGTGTGTGTGTGTGTGTGTGTGTGTGTGCGTGCATGTGCTTGTTTATGCAGACCTCATTATAGACAAATTCTCCATTATGACTTATTGAACTTTCGTACCTCGCTGCGTACAGGTACATCTACAAAAATAATCATATCGTGGAAAAGTTAACTTTTTTCCGTAATATGTATCTTTTGATTCAAACAAAGAAAGCTTTGAAATATTTCACATTATGTGCAATGAATCTCAAATACATGAAAGTTTCACTTTTCGAATTATATTATGGAAAAACAAATGTACTCTTCCACAATATTATTCTTTTTTTTAGATTTGTTTGTGTGTGTGCGTGTGTGTGTGCGTGTGTGTGTGTGTGTGTGTGTGTGTGTGTGTGTGTGTGTGTGTGTGTGTGTGTGTGTGTGTGTGTGTGTGTGTGTGTGTGTGTGTGTGTGTGCGTGTGCATGTGTGTGCGTGCGTGTGTGTGCATGAATGCACGCGTGTGGGTCCTTGCTGTAACATTGACCTCTGGATTTACCAGGAGTCTGGATGAGATCCACCAGAATCGCCACCACTCCCACTCTCCCTCCTCCCGGTACCATGACTCCCACCTGGAGCACCAGCGGTCCGGTGACTCCGACTATGAATACTCAGAGGACAGGTAACCTCATTTCCCTGACTACTGGGGGTCCTCCTCCTTTTTTCCGTAATATGCTTCTTTTGATTCAAACAATGTGGGAGGAATGGCTGTGGAGCCAGGCCACGGTGTCTCTTGGATAGCTATGCCCTCAATTTAACTCTCATATGTACACTCTCATTTAATAGAGTCGTGTCATGGTAGTTGTGTTTAGAAAAGAAAGAAAGAAGGCGCTCAGGTGGTGCAGTGGTAAAGTCACATGCCCACCGCCACAGAGTCTGTGGGTTCGAATCCACTGTGGTGCAACCGGTTTATCGAGCATCTGGGGCAGCACCAAGCCCCCAGAGCCGCGGTACTGTAGAACAGTGAAGCGGCCGTCGCCTGGTGGTCAATCTGAGAATGCAACACTTCCGCATTTAAAAATGCATCTACCGTTTGTGCGCCTGCTCATAACTCTATGGACACGCCTATTCGGACATTTGTCCTCAACTGGGCTTTAATCACAATTAAAGCTGAAAACTGTATAGATATAATATACATTTATGTTTTTGTATTTCATTTAGGATGGTCATAAAATGTAATGGCATTGCTGATATTTCTGAAAGGTTGAGTCTTGCTTTAGTTTTTGAGAGAGTATTTTGAGGCCGTAGTACTAATTCCCTACTAATACTACTAACAGTCTAAAACAACTGCCACCATGATTTATTGAAATTATCTCATTCTCTCTAATACTGAATGCTGACTTGATTGAAATCTCAGAATTATGATTTCCTGATTTCTCTCATTCATAATCCCACTTGCTTGTCTGAGTTGTCATCCTCTTCTGTTGTTGTTTTCCTTTATTTTGTTTTTTGGGTTTGTTTTTGATTGTTTAACCCATCATCATGGTGACAGTGAGGTCCTGGAGATGCACAGGTCTGTCCGGGGCGGGAGTGCCGAGTGCCTGCACACAAACAGGTAAAAAAAAAGAGCGAAAAAACTACAACAACCACCAATCAGTGTTATTTTTAGCCTATTTGCCATTTTATCATCCATCCTCATTCTACTTCAGTAACTCCACATGTAACACTCTTAATGTTGTAACCGAATGTGTCTTTTACAATGTATGCCTGTTAAAGCTGCTCTTAAGTCAATCTGTGGAGTAGCTTTGTGCCTGCGTCTGCATAAATAGAAGGTTTAAAGGGTCATGTCATGTTTCGCACGCCAAGTGACATCATACAGTACTGTAGAGTGTACATGTGCTCAAAGGATGGAGACAGCGTTGTCACTCAGTCAACACTGTCTCATGAAAACACACACACACACACACACACACACACACACACACACACACACACACACACACACACACACACACACACACACACACACACACACTGATCAATCCGCGTCTGAGGATTACACAAGTGTTCAGATGTTGACCTCACACATGTTTTCCATGGACGTGTGTATTCATGGCATCTTGTATATGTTTTCCCACTTTGTCTCTTTTCTTCCTTTTACGTGCATGATCTGTTCTACACTCACTCCACCAGGGGTGTAGGTAGACACAGCAACAACACACTGCCCCCCAAAATGCCCCTGTTAGTAAACGGTATCCATAAAGACATGTACAGGTAAGCCTATTTAGAAACAAAAGCAAGCATTACAAGCATCAATCCTTTTCTGCCCTCACCCAGTTTTCCCTGTCAAACATTGTGGACTTGTGCAGTATACCCTGCAGCAGTGGTTCTCAAAGTGGGCTCCAGGGACCCTCAGGGGTTCCTCGATGGGGTTTCAAATGGACCTCTACAGGTCTGTAACTCTGAGAGTTATGGGCCGTCCTTGAAATTAATAGGTTTGAGAGCCACTGCCCTAACAGTATGTTGGCTGATACATTGAAACCATGTTCTATCAATGTAATCGAAGCCCAAGTTGCTTGTGGTTACTGCGGTCTAACTGTATTGCTAAGTTCCATTGTCCTAGTGCTGCTTTGTAGCCTGGGATCCAGCCTGCTTCACTACGTTCGGCGGATTTCTTTTTCTCACGTTGTTTCTCAATCTGGAAATCCTATCTCCAAGGGAGGCGGGACATGCCATACGGCTGAAGACGAGCCGTGGCTTCTGATTGGTCTGTGGTGCGGGGCGGGACAAAAACACCAGTGTGATCGTCGTGATTCGTGATTCGTTTGAACAACATCCAATCGTTGCCTACGTAACATATGTAGTTCCAGTGTAGTTCTGCAAAACGAGTCAAATAGGAGCCTTTCCAGACTGAGAAACGAAGTGAGAAAAAAAAATCCGCCGAACGTAATGAAGCAGGCTGGATCCCAGGCTAGCTGCTTTGACTAACCAACCATTATCCCCTTGTGTTTCTCCAACATGCTAATGTGATGTTGATCCTAGTGTCATAATTTGCGCGAAAAACACATCAGTAGCGTAATATCGTTACGGATATGTTTAGCGTTCTCTCTTCCTCGTCTCTGACAGACACATTAGAGAGCTGAGTACAGCATCATCGTTATCAGCTAGATTTAAAGCCTTGTTCCTTGTTGCATAGCCCACTAGACAGACAGAACAGACCTAATGCATCGCATGAAGCTATTACTATATTTCATTGTACTGTATAATACTCTAATCCACTGTCCACCACTCGGGTAGATGCGTACTTTATTCTCTAGAGAGAGCTCAGATGGTTTCTCCACCACGTGCAGGCCCAACATGAGCTTTAGAGCTTCAGATTGCGTTATATAATCAGCATTACATCTAATCTTCCTAGGTCCAGATGTAACATGTGGGGGCGGTCCATCCACGCTGAGAGGAAAGAGGATATACTATTACTACTATACTATCATGTCATGAATTTACCCTTCTGAGTTCACACGGAGGATACTGATACTGTTGCTTTAGGAAGTACATGCACAGCGTGTTCAGTGGTCACATACATTAAGTTAACTTTAAAGGGCAAGACCACTTTGGTAGAGGTTTGGGTTGTGTATTTATGTTGCCATGATGTAACTCCAAAGGTGGACAAGAAAGAAAAGATAATTGCTCCATTGATTTGAAATTGATCATTCAAAATATGCTCCTCATTGACTTACATTGTAAGGTGAAACAGCTCTCAAAGTCACTCTTTTAGCACGTAAACTAATGCAAATAAAGTTGATTCAGACAATATAGAACATCACCAAACCCAGTACTGTTTGTTTTTTTAATAAAAATGTTAACTTCCTGCTGATTTGGCTATTTTTAATAGGAAGAAAACCCAGACTGGATCCACGGATCCGGATCAGGATCCGGATCTTCAAATAGTAAAATAAACTGGAAGTTAACATTTTTATATGAAAAATAAACAGTACTGGGTATGGTGATGTTCTATATTGTCTGAATCAGCTTTGTTTGTGTTCGTTTACTTGCTAAAAGAGTGACTTTGAGAGCTGTTTCACCGTCAAGTCAATGAGGAGCATAGCATTGAATCATCAATTTCTAATCAATGGAGCAATTATTTTTGATTTATCCTCTACCTTAGGAGATACATCATGCCAAGGTAACTACATAACCCAAACCTCTACCAAAGTGTTTTTCCCCTTTAACATAGTATGTCACCCACTAAGATGATTGTTGAGGAATCCCATTGCATTACATTTCTTTTCCTTTGTAAATATTTGTTCTTATTTCATACCACTACAACATGCAATTCATGTTTCTTTCTTGGTTTTTGCCATTTCCCTGGCATGGTCGCATGACGTTTTATTCACTTACGTAATCATCTTTTTTCCCCCTGTATTTAAAATGTATTTTTATCCTAACCAAATCTCTTTTGCACATTACCTTTTTTTAATTTGCCGCTCACATTTATGTTTTTTCTCTTGGTTTCCTGCATGCACGTCCTTACTGCCTGGCACACTGGCCGTAGTTCCACCCTTCCTGCATGTCTAAAGAGCAAGCCTCCCTGTAAGCAGGAAACGGGCAACAGCATGGCTCGTAATGTCCTAACGCACCGCGTGCTCAGATTCACTGACGAGGTCACAGCTAGGTAAGAGTGGAACACACAAGCCTGATTTATACTTGCGCTGGCGTTGCGCGCCAAATTAGCCGATCTACCAAGCTCACAGCGCGTCGCGACGCATATGTGAGCTTGTAGATTGACAATTTTCGACACGCAGCAAAGTATAAATTGAGCCGCCATACACCTTTCACTTCAAAAGATCCACACCATTTCCTCTCCCTGTTCTACCCACACACACACACACACACACACACACACACACACACACACACACACACACACACACACACACACACACACACACACACACACACACACACACACACACACACACACACACACATATGTGCTCAAGCATGCACTGTCAACTGCACAGTATCAAACATAGATTCAACTGTTAAATGCTTGCTGTTATTTGTGCAAGGCGTACGTTTAGCCTGTGTGCAGCAGCATGTGCCGTGTCATCGTGCGATGGCAGGAAGTCAGCCATCTGTTAACCAGAGATGCTTCAATAAAGCAACAATGAACAAACATACAGTACAGTACTGTCAGCACACCCACCACTGCACTGTGGAGAGCAGTGGGACGTTTGACCATACGGAAGACAACAAAGGGCTACATAATGAAAGTGCTATTCCTCTCCTCTCTATGTGATCTCCCGCACGCACGCACGCGAGCGCACACGCCACACGCACACGCGCGCACACACACACACGCACACACACACACACACACACACACACACACACACACACACACACACACACACACACACACACACACACACACACACATAGAGAGAGACAGTCACAGTCACAAGTGGTCTGCTCACCCACTTAGATCTGGTTCCCATGGTAACTCGACAACCTTCCATTTGAGTGGACTAGAACTGTATGGCTGCAAGGACTGACTGGCTGGCTGTGATAAATGGAGACAGAGCAGCCAGACCCCTATATGAGTGAAGCCCAATATACTTTGTCGTACGACCATGCTCGCTCAAAATAATTGATTTTGCGTTTTTTACTTGAAAACTATGTTGATTTTGACAGCACATTTTGATTTAGTTAACTTTTAGTCATAGTCTTTTGAATGAAATTCCATCTAGCATATTTTAGTCATCTGAAATGTTTTAGTTTTTGTCTAGTTTTAATCGACTAAATATCATAAGATTATAGTCGACTATAATGTATATTGGCGGTGCCTTGATGCCGTCGCAATGGCTGCTTTTACACTTGGTTGCATGCTGAAAATAGCCGATCTACAAGCTCACAACGCGTCGCGACGCGTTGTGACCTTGTAGATCTGCTATTTTCAGAGCGCAACACCTGAATCAAATATAATACGACTTGTCTTTTAGTTCTACTGGATCTCTTCTCCACTGAGTCCACTCGTCCCTCCCTAACATTTTTGTCTAGTTTTTATTTGTTGACGAAATTGTCAATATATTTAGTCTTAGTTTTAGTCATCTTAGTTTTTAATGTAGTTTTCGTCCGTGAAAAAAGGTAGTCGGCGAACATTTTTCGTCATAGTTCAACACTGCTTTGCATAGCGTTTTCTTTACCTGAAATTGAGTTATTTTCAAAATAACCGACTTTGTGTTGTGTTTTAGACTTGAAATGGCGTTATTTTCGGCAAGCGATGCAATCGTACTATACAACAAAGTGTAAATTGGGCTTAATAACTGCCCTGTGTGACGGCCTTCTTCATTTTCTCTTTTCTCCCTCCCCCTCTCTTTAAATTACCTCCCATGTCATCCTCCCCTTCTTCTGCCCTCCTCTTCTTCCTCCTTCTTTTTTCCAATTCTCCCTTTTCTTTCACCCTCTGCTCTCTCTTCCTCTGCTACCTTATCTATTATCCTCCATCTTTGCATTTCTCTCTCTCTCTCTCTCTCTCTCTCTCTCTCTCTCTCTCTCTCTCTCTCTCTCTCTCTCTCTCGTCCTTCTCCCCTCTCTCTCTCTCTCTCTCTCTCTCTCTCTCTCTCTTTCTCTCTCTCTCTCTGCCCTGCAGTGACCTGCAGCCATCATTGGACAGAGTGAGGAGTGCCAGCACCACCTGCCTGAGACCAGACAACAACTTCCATTCTCCCGACAGAGACAGGTACCTCACATTCAATTAGTTCATCATTTAGACAGGATTGAACTATTACTGAGATTTTGTAAGGTTTAAGCATAAGGACACAAGCATTCAGTACATGCATGTATATATTTGCACGCACACAGTGACATACAGTACACCCCAACCTGGTCTCACGCCAAGGCATTCCAAAGAATGGAATATGTCAACATTTGAAGTCAAAACATTATTATGTTGAAATCTCGGGCAAAGTCGTCAATATTTGAGGAATATGGACCATGCAAACCATGTGGACACAATGTGGTCTGTCTGGACTTATACTAGCAGTTTTGCCATTACAGTAAACTAACCTTAACCCTAACCCAAACCTTCACCCTGGCCTAACCTTAACCATACCAACAGTGCTACCTACAGTAACTGTAACTGAAAGAACAGTGCCTAATGCTAACCAAAAGAACTGTGTCTACCCTTTACTAACATAACTGTGCCTAACATTAACTGTAGTAAGAATTATGGTTCACGCATATGCACACACACACATACATCTCGGTACACATACACAAAGAAATGCATCAATCAGTTTTCAACCCATTATGAACTGGGTTATAGAGTAGAGGTGCCGCCGCGGTCATAGAAAAAGCTACTGTATTATGCTACGAACATGATGTTTGGTCTGGTGAGACCGTTGTCAGTTAAGACATAGCAACTAGTGAAGAAGCCATGCAGTATTATACACACCTTTGGCACATACAAACAGCAATTTCAATCACAGTAGTGTGTCTGAGTTACTTGAGCAACATTTTTCTCCTCAACTCAAGATTATCCTGCCACAGACATTTCTTGCTGTAGCTGAAAAATCTTTTTGGATTTAGGAAGTCAAATGTCAACATTCCAATTTCCATCAGTTGCCCCTAAGACATTGCAGAGGGAATATCAAACATATTTCTCATTTCAGTGAGTGACAAGAGGCAGCAGTGTTCAATAGTATAAGTCGGCAATGAGCCATCGGCTAACAGGTTCACTGAAGCCATGTTCACTGGGTAGCATATTAAAGGTTTCATGACATTCAATTTTACAACACACAAAGTCTTTGTCATGGTCCTTCAAACGTGTATAAAAGGTTTTAACTGAAAATTCCACTCTAGTGAGCCATTGCAGGTGTTTTTCTCTCACATTTCTAAAGCCTTTTCAACTGCAATGAAAAAAGAAAGAAATCTTTGCCTGCGGGTGTCGCTGTTGAGGGATTTTGCCTGTCAATCATCACCTCTGCTCCGCCCCCCCCAAAGGAAAGGATAGGGGAGGGGAGGGGCGAGGAGGAGAGTGGGCGGGATTAATGGCCTGTGACTTCACTATCCAAGGGCCAATCTCAGATTACTTTTCAGCTTAATTATTCAGAAAACCCCAGACCACAGAAAATCCACTGAATGTTCAAAGATCAGGGTTTTTTTGGGTGTAATTGAGGTCATAAAACCCCCCAAAAAACATAAAAAAGAAAATAAAAGAAAATGAATGTCATAGAACCTTTAACACCCCTCCTATCTTTTGCCACACCATAATTTCACTATTTCATACTATACAAAATATCACAATATGTGTGACCAAATGCCTCAATATCGATATGTGGATAATCATTTTCTTTTCAAAAATGTTCTAAAATGGCAAAAATAGCCAATCCACAAGCTCACAATGCGACATGTTGGGAGCTTGTAGATCGGCTGTTTTGGCTATTTAGAAAAAGAAAAGACAGCACTCACGCCATATCACAATATTACAATATCACAAAATCCCAAACAATATCCGGTCTTGTATCACAATATCGATATATCAATTGCCCAACCCTATATATTTCATACCCTGGACTGTCCCAATATTCACCATCTACGTTTGCTGGTTTTCCTGCCTGGGCATGCTACCTCTCTGCCTGGCCCTCCATCCATACCTCCAGGTCCTCCAACTCTTTGCCCCGCAGGAGACCCACAAGTCCCAGGATCTTAGTAGAGCATGCCTCCTCTGAGGAAGACAGGTACCACAACAACTGCCCCCCCCCCCTTTTTTTTGTTACCCCTTAGAGCCTGTGCTGCACCTCTGCTAACACGCTTCTATTCTCCTGGTTGTCCTGTAGTGTAGAGCAGTGGTTCTCAAACTTTTTTATTTATTTCAAAGACCCCCATAATTCTGAGAGTGTACACATTTGTACCATTTGTACAGTGTTGATTTTGACAGTAAATTTAGATTTTGTTTTAGTCATAGTCTTTTGAACAAAATTCCATTTAGTTTTAGTCATATTAGTCATCTGAAATATTTTAGTTTTAGTCGACTAAAATGTATTTTGGCGGGCCTTTGATGGCGTCGTAATGGCTGATTTTACACTTGCATGCTGAAAATAGCCGATCTACAAGCTCACAACGCGTTGTGAGCTTGTAGATCTGCTATTTTCAGAGCGCAACACCCGAGCGCAACCAAACATAAAATGACTTGTCTTTTAGTTCTACTGGATCTGTTCTCCACTAGTCCCTCACTAACATTTTAGTCTAGTTTTTATTTGTTGACGAAATTGTCAATATATTTAGTCTTAGTTTTAGTCATCGTAGCTTAGTTTTTATTTTGTTTTTATTTAGTTTTCGTCAGTGAAAAAAGGTATAGTTGCTGAAAAAAATGCGTCATCGTTTTAGTTGACGAAATCAACACTGCATTTGTACACTCTCAAAGTTATAGATCTGTAAGAGTACATTTGGAACCCCCTCTAGGAACCCTGAGAGTCCCTGGACCCCATTTTGAGAACCACGGCGTAGAGCTTTTCCACTGATTTATTGTTCTGATCTTGTGGTTATAGTGCTGTGTCTTTCCCGTCTCCTGTTTCTGCTTGTGGCATAACATTGTGTAAAATAGTTCCTTTCTGCAGCTCCTATTCTCGCTGCCATATTCTCCCCGTTTCATGATGAATTATCTCACCTTCTTTGGCTGTGTTTGAGAGACAACATTTTTAAATATATATATTTTCACACTCAACATCCAACATGTCAGTTTATTTTTTTGTTTTTTTTGTTTATCCATTCTGTTTATCCATCCCCCATTTTCTGTTTCTCCCCCCCTCCTCCCCTATCTGGTGTGGTTCCGGTTTGCTGTAACAGGCAGCCAGGAAACTCAGACAGGCAAAACTGTCAAAAGGGCAGCAAGAAAGGCCTGGAGGGTGACAGGTAAGACCACAATCACTCACTCACTCACTCACTCACTCACTCACTCACTCACTCACTCACTCACTCACTCACTCACTCACTCACTCACTCAATTCAATTCAAAGGAGCTTTATTGGCATGAGAAAACATACGTTTACATTGCCAAAGCAAGTGTCAAAATATAATACAGTTTAAGTGAAAATTTAAAAAAGTATTTTTGATATTCACTCACTAACCTACTCGCTCACTCGCTCGCTCGCTCACTCACTCACTCACTCACTCACTCACTCACTCACTCGCTTGCTTGCTCACTCACTCACTCACTCACTCACTCACTCACTCACACATCTCATCCCCTCTCACACGCCCCCATTCACTTTCTTCTCCTCTCTTCTCACTATAGAGTGATGCTATCCATTCAATTACTGTATTGCTGGTTGTCAAATCTGCCGTATTGATTTTTCCATATTGATCGTTCACTGAACACCACACAAACTCCACACATAAGGGCTATAGAAAGAAGAACATTTGTAATCACAATCCACGGTTACTTAATGCTGTCGTGTCACGAGGGCTTAAATTCATGTTATTGATAGTCTTACAGTTTTTCTCAATCGCTTGGTTGCATTTCTTGAAACTCTAACCTCCTTCCCAAAACTCGGTATGTGCAATCCCCAAAACAGTCAAATCATCATAAAACTATACCACCGCCAGTGCAAAATAAACTATAACAATCGAAACTAGACGCGTCGCAATTCCGGGGAAATTGCAGAGTGTGGTTGCGCCGACGCCGGTCGCGGGACGCGGCCGCCGGGACTCGAGGAATACGCCGGGAGGAATAACGTCGGAGGCTGCGCCAATTACATTGTGTCGTCACTCCTGAGATCGCTTGCGTTTCATTTTGAGAGGATCGATCCCCCCAAAATAAGGTTTTTGCATCGAACGGTTACATTTTGAGCATTCGTGGCGCCCCCTATGGATCAAAGTAGAAATGCTTTTGGGGATTGGTTTAGTATACCACCCTCGACATGTGATTCAAATTTGGGATTGACCGGACGTTTCGTTCGTGATTTATGGCATTTTTGGTCAAACGGGCCCCTCCCGCTAACTTTGGAAGCCATTTACGGACGAACGGTAAGGACAATCAAAATGCCGTTTGGATATCTTTACCGCATGGGTCCATAGATCATGTGTACCGATTTGTGTGAGATTAGGACAAAATTTGAAGGAAAAGGAGCAAAAAGTGTGTTTTGAAGGAAATTCAAAATGGCGGAAAATCTATCCTGACGCAAATGGGCGTGGCCTATATGGGGAGATGCGTCGGGACCCAAGGAATCCAGGTGAAAAGAAATTTTGATTTTACGAGCTACGGTTCAAGAGTTATAGGCCAAAAGGTAAAGTGGGCTGTTATAGCGCCACCATGTGGCCGATTGGTGTAATTATTTTTCTAATAATTTTGGACTAAATTATGAACCTCCCTTCCAAATGTGGTAACTGTAGCTCTTACGGTTTCTGAGAAAAAAATACTTGAATGGGAGTTTTTGCAATTCCCATTAAAGTGGATGGGGAAATTTAATGCACTAATAAATCAATATCAAAAAATCTATCCTGACGCAAATGGACGTGACCTATATGGGGAGATGCGTCGGGACCCAAGGAATCCAGGTGAAAAGAAATTTTGATTTTACGAGCTACGGTTCAAGAGTTATAGGCCAAAAGGTAAAGTGGGCTGTTATAGCGCCACCATGTGGCCGATTGGTGTAATTATTTTTCTAATAATTTTGGACTAAATTATGAACCTCCCTTCCAAATGTGGTAACTGTAGCTCTTACGGTTTCTGAGAAAAAAATACTTGAATGGGAGTTTTTGCAATTCCCATTAAAGTGGATGGGGAAATTTAATGCACTAATAAATCAATATCAAAAAATCTATCCTGACGCAAATGGGCGTGACCTATATGGGGAGATGCGTCGTGACCCAATGAATCCAGGTGAAAAGAAATTTTGATTTTAGGACCTACGGTTCAAGAGTTATAGGCCAAAAGGTAAAGTGGGCTGTTATAGCGCCACCATGAGGCCGAATGGTTTAATTATTTTTTCAATAATTTCGGATAATATTATGAACCTTCCCTCCAAATTTTGTAGCTCTAGCTCTTACGGTTTCTGAGAAAAAAATACTTGAATGTGAATTTTTTCACTTTTACATTAAAGTGGATGGGGAAATTTAATGCACTAATAAATCAATACCAATTAAACCATTTAACCAATCTCTTAGCCCTATACACGCGCACGATTCCCGATTTAGACGGTCATTTTGATATATGGCACAACATTAGGGGATAAAAACTGTGGGAGGAGATGCGCTGTAAAGTATTGTTTATCTATAAAGAAATAAAGAAATAAAGTGTATAGAGTACTATAGTCTGGTTGCCCTGTTGGGCAACCACACTAATGATAACCAAATGCGTCAAATGGCATAAGTCTGTCAATCGCTACAACGATATCACCAAGCACCTTCCGATCGTTGTGTAAACCCTGACACTCAAAATGCTAAGTGTTTACTTCAAAAATGGACAGATTGCGCGTTGCTATCAATGCAAGAAAGAGAAAAAAAAACAGTGTAGTCAAGTTCTTCTTGACTCTCATTGGGCATCCATTCTGTCCTCCCTGCCTACCTATCCTCTGTGTGCCCCTCTCCTCCTGCCCCACCACCAGTGCCACGCACTTGGCTCTTGCACGGCTCCAATTGGCACAGGCTTCTTGCTTTTTATGTACAAACAGTGCACTGGAGCCCTTAGCATTTATATATGATATTTTGTATGTATTGTGTTAAAAATGTGCACCTGTGGGAATTGACAGTATGGGTTCTCTGTTACTGTTCTATGGCGTGAAGGGAATTTACTCAATCGCTCCAATCACCCATCATGCTGGTCAAATATCTTTTGTAAACAATGCTCATTGTACTTAGTATTTTGCATACAGTGATTTATCCAATGAACAACTGTGTCAGGGCAAATGGGAAATGTACAGTACATAGACAATTGAGAAGAAAATATCTGTTTAGACTGGAATGTGTTTCAAGAAATGCGTCCAAGCGACTGAGGAAAAACTGTATTTGTCCTTAAGTCCTATTTGTTTTTCTCAATGTCTCCTGAGATATCCTATAGACTTCCATTGTGTACATTTTACTTTGAGCATGCTTTCTTTTGTTATTTGTGTTTATATTAGTTTTACTGCATTCATAGGGTTATTTTGTGTTTTCTTTTCCTTTCGTTGTCTGCCCGTTAACGGCAGCCGTATCCAGCCAACCTCTATCCTTAGAGGTAGTAGAGGGAGAGGCGCCCCACTGAGACCCTTTGCCCTGGCCGGGTCCTCCCCAAATTCACCACGGCTGGAGAGGTGCATGCTGCGGCCCAAAACCAAACCAAGCCAAACCCATCTCCACCTAACCTTTGTGCTGCTGTCCTATCTATCCCTGAGTGTTTCTGTCATTTGTAAATCTGAGTGTAACATTATTTTACATTACAGTAAAAGGACATTAACTAGGGCAGTGGTTCTCAAACTTTTTTAATTTCAAGGACCCCCATAACTCTGAGAGTTGCAGACCTGTAAGGGTCAATTTGGAACCCCCTCAAGGAACGCTGAGGGTCCCTGTACCCCACTTTGAGAACCACTGAACTAGGACATTACTGCAACTATTAACCAGAATACTGTATGCATGTAAACAAGCTCAATGCCATCACTTTTACCCTCTCCTTTATCTATCTCCTTGATAAATCTAATCCTCTCTTTTCCCAAACGTATTACCTCTAATGCTGGTAATCACTGTCCTTGCTTGTGTGATTTAGTTGTGGGATTACTAAGCTCAAGATGTGATGACTAGATATGTATGTTGTAATGTTTTCTCATCTCCCTGCGTCTCTCTCTCTCTCTCTCTCTGCTTCGTTCCATCAGAGCACACGCCCACGACAGCCCTTCCCCTCCAATGGGGACTCCCCCTTCAGGTCGCAGGGGCAGACAGCTGCCGCAGCTCCCTGCGAAGAGCAGCAGCATAGAGCAAGGTATGCTTTGTGTGTGTGTGTGTGTGTGTGTGTGTGTGTGTGTGTGTGTGTGTGTGTGTGTGTGTGTGTGTGTGTGTGTGTGTGTGTGTGTGTGTGTGTGTGTGTGTGTGCGCGTGCGCGCGTGCGCGTGCGCGTGTATGTGTATGTGTATGTGTGTGTGTGTGTAGGAAGGGGGGGGGGATATCAATATCCAGGGTGTGTGTGAAGAAGATTCAAGCATAAAAACAGCATAGCCCCAGGCCAGGTTTTCCCAGGTGTTTGGCCCAGGCGGACAGGGTTTTGAGGTTAGTTTTAGGTTAGTTTTATTTCTGTGAGGTTATAAGTCAAGGTTAGGGTTAGGCATAGTGTTTGTGAGGTCACACTCATAGCACCAATGTCTAACCCTTCTTATACACAGAGATGTTACCCTAAATGGTCATTGCTACTAAGTGACAGTACTATAATGCTGACTGGTTAAGTTAAAGTAGTCTCCGGCTGTAGGAGACTCAATTGAGTCTCCATTGAGTCTCCGCCGGTCTTCAAATTACTGGCTTAGGAATACGACAAAAACAAAACAATGTCCACGAATTCAAGGCTTCATGGGGTGTGTAATGGATAGGAAATAAGTCATTTTTGTGGGTGAACTACTGTACTCCTTTAAGAGAGTCCATGTATGGTATATATCAAGACGTACGGGCTTGTTACACTTATGGACACCATCAATGGTATTGCTGGATCAGCCAAAAGAGAATAGTGTGGAAATAGACCTTGGAACAGTTGTTGACTAGATCCTAATGAGAGTAACAGGAGCTGTGAAAATACCTCTGCTGTGAAGTTAAACCTATATGGTTCAAATGCAATTAGATATAACAGAAATGATGTTGAACAGATAGGCATTCTAAAAATAATATATAGTGTGTGCGTGTGCGTGCGTGCGTGCGTGTGTGTGTGTGTGTTATACAGTACACACACACACACACACACACACACACACACACACACACACACACACACACACACACACACACACACACACACACACACACACACACACACACACACACACACACACACACACACAGAAATAACAAGGAATTTTCAAGATGAATCTGTATCCATTTCCTGTCAAAAAAAAATGTTTTACTGTTCTCTCCTCCCTGTCCTCACCCTGTATGTTCATTCTGTTACTAATGCTCCATGAAGAACATGTACATAATAAACCTGGTGAAAAAGGTAACTCTATAAGAACCACTTGATTTCACAGCTCTTTGCTGGTGCATTTGCCTCAAAATGTATGGCTGACACAACCCACTGCTATTACTCTAAACCTTTCCCAGCAGACCGGGGTCAATTACACTCTAGAATCCCGACTGTTAATTTAACTCACAGATCGTCGCTGTCGGGTGGAAATCCTTTTTATTATTTAAAAAAAAAAAGTAAAATTATGAAAATAGCTGATCTGCTATTTTCACAATTTGTTTGCAACACTCTTGTATGATGAAATAGGGCATTCATTTAAAATAAATAAATAAATACGCGGATATGAGGTTTCTGCCTGACAGCAATGACATATTATAGAAAGAGTATAGAAAACAAGCAATGTTACATTTGCACACTAAATTAACATTGAGGATTTTACTGTGTAGTATTTGAAAATACTTTTCAGAATTTTCTTTGTGGTACTTAAATGCCAGATACTGTAGATGGGTGTGCTACAAAGGACAATGCCCTATGTTTGTGGACAAAATCAATTTCGATCATAGTAGATCAATGGAAAAGTCAGATTTGGTATGATTGGATGGAAACCACACCTATCTATCTGTATCTGCAGTAAGTATTTGACCCAAGTCTGATTTCACAGCTATTCTATTCTGTGCACCAGCCACATAGCTGGAGTAATACTGTAAGTGCACAGCATGCTCCACCTAGTGTTTAGAAATGGCTCCTGCATCCTCTGCTCTCTCCCTATGCCTATTACCTTGCATTAGTCCAATTGGACTCTATACTCTCTTGTTCTTTCTCTTTATGCTCTCTTTTCTCTTTCTCTCTCTCTCTCTGTCTCTCTCTCTCTTTTCTCTTTCTCTCTCCCTCTCTCTCTCTCTCTCTAACTCTCTCCTAGCCCTTGCAGTAGAGGAGCGAGCCCGACAATTGCAGATGAAAGTACATTCCTACAGGCCTTCAGCCTCCCACGACCCTGAGACAGACCTCAAGACCAAACGGGAGGTCAGCATCAATAATATGTCTTCATCCATCTATGTACTGTTTCTGTGCCAAACTAAACCAAACTAAACCAAAATGACTCTGAAATATACTGGGCAGGTCTCAGTACTCATTCATGACAGTTGCTGGAACTGTGCTGTGTGTGCAGAAATGTTTTGGGCCAGCATAGTTTGTGTAAAGAGACTTCTTGTATTGTTCCAGACATGCACTTGTCCTAAATGAGGGATTTCATTTCAATTTGTTAACCACTTAAGCCCTGTATATACTGTAATTATTTTGTCGTATCACAGATAGTGAAAATAGCCGATCTACAAGCTCACAATGTGTCGTGATGCGGCGCGTTGTGAGCTTGTAGATCTGCAATTTTCACTTATTATGAACATTTTGAAATATTTTAACCTGCCCAACCTGTTATAGCCTGTTTTAACCTGTCCCAAAATAGGGACACCAGGTTGAAAGTGGTTATTGGACCCCATCCATCATGCCTGCGTGTGCATAGACCTGTTGCCTCAATGTAAAAGAAGACATTATGGTGTCTTAATTCATTTATTTTACAGGAAACTGCAAATATCGAGTGGTTAAGGACAGTGCTAAAAGATTATTATTGGCCCGGATCGCTGTTGTAGCAGTCTGGGCACGAGGCTCAATGTAGCCTGATAGTGCGTTGCAGGTTCGACTCCCGATCTAGACGTCCTTTGCTGCATGTCACTCCCCATCTCTCTCTCTCCCCATTTCCTGTCAGCCTACTGTGCTATCAATAAAGGCATAAAAAGGCCAAAAATAAATCTTTAAAAAAAATAAAGATTATTATTAGAGACTAATTGGTCCTCTGTGCCATCTAGTGGGGTGTCATGGGATGCCCTTAAGGCTGTGCTTAAAGGACGCATTAGCAGCATACTTTGTTCCATAAAAGGATTAATGCACAAGAACTGCTAGAAATAAAAGGAAATAAAATAGAGCCAAAATAGAGCTGAAGTGATGAATGTCACATAGCGGCCAGGGAGAACTGATCCACCAGAAGGTGGAATTACATTTATTTCAGTGGACAAGGCAGGAAGTCAGCTGTCAGGTCCCTGACTGGTGCCATATTTACTGTAGATATCAAGACATTTCAAGAAACTTTCATTGATATTTATAGCTCGGCTTCGACTGCACTTCTACTGATGAGGAAATTCATAAGTTATTAGTGCCACTAGGGTTACCTAAATTGACAGAAGAGCCAAGAGAATTTCTTGACTCTAAGGAGGATCTTATAGAGGTGATTGATGCCTTGCCTGCAGGTAATACACTGGGGCCTGATGGTTATACTGGAGAATTGTGTCAGAGCTAGCTCCATCTCTTTTACAGGTGTATATTGAGGCATTAGAGAGGGGTGCGTCATTCCAAAGTATATACCAGTTGTGCTATAACCACGCCCCCTTCTGTGGCCAACGCGGAAGTGCCTCTGCCTACAACTAAAGCGAGCGAGTTGCTGTGCCAAACGTTGCGAAGTTCCCTTGGGCCGACTCAGCGCTGTTCGAGTTATGTACCGATAGGGACAGAATAGTAAATCATGTTTTGGTGAGAGCGTTTGCCCCAACTGCCACTCAAAGCGGCTACTGGCCAATCACAGCGCCCTATCACCTTGCACTTTTTTTTTTGATTTTGGGATGACGCGAGAGGCGTGCACTGCCGCCATCTTTGAAGCAGGCAGTGATTGGTCTTGTTCATGAGAAGGGTAAAAACTTATGATTGTAAGAAATACCACCCAATTTCTTTAATTCAGAATAGTCACAATAATTTCCAAAATCATAGCAAACCGGATGCGACACTTTGTGAGCTTGTTCAGCAAAGAGAGTTTGTAAAGGGAAATACTAGATGATCTAGTGTAGAGCTCTGGGGGACACCCGTCAACTAAGGATATAGGGTTTCAGTGGTTAACATAAGATGATTCATTAATATCATAAGGTTGGTATCTGATGTCTTGTCTCCGGTAGTCGCCATTTCTCTAGATGCAGAAAAGGCTACGGTTGAATGGGGATTCAATTCTGAGAGTATGAGTTTTGGGGCGCCTTCTTAAAGTGGATTCTTTTGAGGATTGTGTACAGCATTTTGGAATACCCAGGTCTCAGTTCTTCTTTGCTGTTGAGGACCTTCGTATCTAGTACACCAGCTCCCAAAGCAGCGGAGTTATTAGATAAAGTATTAATGAGCTATGGGAAAGGCCACGAGGCGTCCGTGTATTACTCTATGATGATTCAGAGCCTGGGTAATGGGGCCGTGTCAGCTCCCAAGACGACATGGGAAAGGGACCTGAACCTGAAATTGGATGACGAGGAGTGGGATAGGATTTGTACCAAGAACATTAAAACATTGTCAAGGGATGCAAGGGCGCACGTCATTCAATTTAAGATTATACATCGCTTATACTGGACTCCCTACAGTTTGTTTAGGCTTGGCTGATTTGGCTTAAGAGACATGCTAAACTGCGGGTGATGCAGTCCAAGGACATTCACCTAAAGTCTTGTGGTCCTGTGACAAAGTTCAATACTTTTGTGCTAGGATAATCTCTGTAAGATTTCAGAGACCCACATTCTGTTCAACCCCAGATTATTTGTTTTAGGTGATGGATCAGTCTTATTGGGAGGGGAAAAACACATACATTGGGTCCACTCCAAACTAGTATCATGGGGGTGGCCATAGCTGAGTGGTTAGTGAGCCCATCTTGGGAGCCAGAGCCCCTGGTTGTCCCAGGTATGATTCCAGGCCAGGCCAGCAATGTGTCGATGTGTGTCCCCGTGCAATATTCTTAACCCCTAATTGCTCCCCGTCGGCTCTCTGAGCAAATGGCTGCTCACTGCTCCTAGTTATAGGATGGGTAAAAAGCTGAAGACGAATTCCATGTACGTATGTGCATATATATACATAGATACAGTGACAAAGTAACACCCCAAAGGAGTGGGGACTATTCTAAGACAGATTCTTCTCAGGAGATGGAAAACTGAGGGTGTGCCTTCAGTCCATAATGGATTACCGAAATGGCAAGAGTTGCAGCATTAAAAAAAAAATCATATAAACTGGGATATTGGATATACTGTATATCCTACATATAATTAACGGAATGCCAGTCTGTCTGAAGTGCTTGGTTCTCCTCAGTGGCTGAAGCAATTGCTCTGCACTTGCACATGGCCATTCATCATTAGCCAATGCCCACCGTTAGGGAGCCTGTTTTTCACTTTACCCACATTTAAAGGACAACTTTGTTTTTTTACAACCAATGTTTATGTTTTAGATTGTAATTAAAGTAAATAAAAGGTGAGTGTTAAAAAATTTAAATGTACTGCTTTCTATAGTTTTAGCAATTTTCACAATCTTTTTTACAGTGTTTTCACAGTGGGCGGGGGCATTCTGTCCGGTGGCTAAATATGTATTTTTTTAACACATTAACCCGGCGTTTTCTTTATTATTATTTACAGTAGCTCTTCTAGCCCCCAATAACTCACATCTGGCCATCTCAGACAGCCGGACCTTTTTTATTGTGTAAAAAAGGCATATTTAGCCACCGGACAGAATGCCCCCGCCCACTGTAAAAAATATCGCAAAAAATGCTAAAACTATTGAAAGCAGTAAATGAAAAAAAGATTACACTCATCATTTATTGACTTTAATTACAAGCTAAAATATAAACCTTGGTTGTAAAAAAACAAAGTTGTCCTTTAAGCTGTTTATTTGCCTTTTTTGGAAACACTGTCCAACTCTACATGGTCCCCCAGGCTATGGGATTGGGATCAGTGTTGCCATATTTTGCGCCGTTGCTGCGCATGCCCATCTGTTGTCATGGTCCCCCGATGCTCATATACCCAACGGGTATGGACTAGTATACTAGATAGAAGATTTAGGTTTTTGTAGGGTGGGTGGACGGAGGGGGGCACATGTATATTTTGTGATGCCTGTTATTTTGTATTCTGGTTAAGAAATAATAAAAATAATAATCAATTGACTACACCTTGAGGATATAGTGTTTATCCTCATTCCCCGTACTTTGTATGTTGAGATATTAAGACGGCAGCTCTGAATGTTACTTAGTTTCAATGGCCTCCGTTACTTTTCCTGTCCTGCAATGATCGACCAGAGGTTGACCGGAACCATCCACCTTTCCAATCTTCCTCTTTTCACCAACTACTTCTCTCGCCCCCCCAAACTTTCCTTCTTGCACCACAGATGTACGCGGAGCAGAGACGGAGCAGTGACAACGTGTCGGCCAGGTCATCGGACAGTGATATGAGTGACGTGTCGGCCATCTCCCGTGCCAGCAGTGCCTCCCGCCTCAGCAGCACCAGCTACATGTCCATCCAATCAGAACGACCCAGGGGGCGGCTCAGGTCGGTCAACGCTGCTTAAATCCTACAATACACTTCTAGCCATGGTCTCACGTTGCCAGGCGATAGGAGGGGTCCGCCTACCGATACGTCTGGTGACTGGTGGAGGCGTGTCGGTAGGCGGCAGTGTTGATTTTGACAGCAAATTTTTATTTAGTTTTAGTCATAGTCTTTTGAATAAAATTCCATTTAGTTTTAGTCATATATTAGTCATCTGAAATGTTTTAGTTTTTGTCTAGTTTTAGTCGACTAAATATCAGATAACGTTTTAGTCGACTAAATCTACATTTGATTTAGTCGACTATAATGTATTTTGGCGGTGCCTTGATGGCGTCATAATGGCTGATTTTACACTTGGTTGCATGCTGAAAATAGCAGATCTACAAGATGTGATCTGCTATTTTCAGGGCGAACACCCGAGCACAACCAAACATAAAATGACTTGTCTTTTAGTTCTACTGGATCTCTTCTCCACTAGTCCCTCCCTAACATTTTAGTTTTTATTCGTTGACGAAATTGTCAGTATATTTAGTCATAGTTTCAGTCATCATAGCTTAGTTTTTATTTTGTTTTTATTTAGTTTTCGTCAGTGAAAAAAGGCAGTGGACGAAATGTTTTCGTCATAGTTTTAGTCGACGAAATCAACACTGGCCTGGTGACTGGTGGAGGCGTGTCTGTAGGTGGAGGAGACCTCAGATCGTCTGGTAAAGCGAGACTTTGAGATCGATGTGAAGGACAAATCCAGTTAACCGACACTGTGCTTAATTCAGTGCACTGACCTGAGTTGCAGGAATATCATTTGCACAGCATCTACAATGCAACAATAATAAGGGCGGTTGGGATGATAATCTGTCCTTGTTTCATGCATGCTAATTTACATTGTCTTTTTTTTCTCTGCATGACATTTGCTGCACGTTTCTGTTTTCCTGCATGGTCTGGGCTCCTGTATGTACAAAAACAAAACACACACGTACACGCTCAACCTACAAACGACTATACGTGCTGTACATGCACACGCACGCACACACACACAACGCGGTAATCGAACTTATGGACTCCAAGGTCCAAGTCATTAGAGGAGGAGAAGAAGGACAGGAGGATCTCATGGGGGGTGAATGGTACTGTGGACAGTGTGGAGAGTGTGGAGGACAAAGAAAGTCAGAGAAAGTCAGCAGGGAAAAGACGTTTCTCTGAGGAGCTGAAGCGCAGGAGACACACAGTGACCGGAGACACCAGCACAGAGTCCAGGTACTGTAAAGCCAGTGGTTCTTAAAAGTGGGGTTCCGGGGATCCCCAGGGGTCTTTGAGGTGGTTTCAGTGAGTGCCCAGCAAAATGAGGAACAGTTGAACCACTTTAACCCTACTTGATACTTCAGCTTTCGGTGACACATTGCGAGCTTGTAGATCGGCTTTTTTCTTTTAAAAAGCGTGAAAGTCTCAGCGCATCATTTTCAAAATCTACGAGCTTTTAGATGGGCTTTTAGATTTAGCTTGGCTTGCCTACTGTAACCCTACCATGCATGACCTCCATACGTACCTCTATAGTAGAACATGTACAGTACGTACACGCATACAAGCACTTCCTCTCTCTCTTATCACACACACACACACACACACACACACACACACACACACACACACACACACACACACACACACACACACACACACACACACACACAGACACACACACACACACACACACACACACACACACACACACACACACACACACACACACACACACACACACACACACACACACACACACACACACACACACACACGCATGCAGAGAGAGAGAGCGATACCCCTACCCCTTTGGCCGACCAGTTAACAGAGTGCTGGCATGGACAAACGACCCTATCCCAGTTGTCCTCAGTGGCCCAGGTGGTGATGTAGTGCAGCTTATTAACTAGCTAATGTTCTGAGGTCTGGGAGGTGGAGAGAAGGCCTTAGCTCAGATCAATCCAAATGGAGCGTTATAAAAGCCTACTGTAGCAGCCCAACAGCTTTTGACATACTTTCTGGAGTTGAACCTAAGAGAGAGGTAGATTGAGGAATAGCGAGTGAGTGAGTGTGAGAGAGAGATAGAGATAGAGACAGATGCAGGAGAGTGCGCTGTCAGTGTAAACAATGGGGCAGAATTAAAAAGTCAACAGAATGGCTGTACATTGACAGTCACTCAACATCATAGATCTATTGCTGTATGCTAGTGTTTTTTTTGTGTTGTTTTTTACATCAGTATTGTACATCCTGTCAGTTTCAGCTGCTGTCACTCACTATACCGTTCCTCCTCGTCCACACTTAATTTTTCCTTCATTTAATACTGTCTGACCTACAGTTGTGTGGTGTTTGGTGTGAGGGGTCTCCTCCATTCCAATCATTGTCACTTCAATCAACTGGACTGTCACTCGTCTGTGTACAACAGCATGCTTTTTTCTTTTTTCTCTGTTTTCAAAATCACATGCAGAAAACCTTATTTCCCCAAAATATTATTGTGATTTTCCTAATGGTTGGAATATATATATATATATATATGTATATTGTATGTGTAGTGTTTGTGTACATAATATTGTAAACATTTCTGTTGTTATACATTTGTCAATGTTGGCTCTCATGTCCGTGGTGCTGTGTATGTGTGTGCGTGTGCGTGCATACCTGTGCGTGTGCGTGTGTGTGGTCTACAGTGCATGTCTCAGATCCCTCCTTGCATGTGTCCCGTGCGGCCGCCACTGCCATGACCTCCTCCATCCTCCAGAGACAGACTCTCCCCTACCACCCTTCCCCTCCGCTGTGCGCCCCTCCCTCACCCCTCTGCAGGGGTCAGAGGAGCGTCCTCAGAACAACCTGCCCCTCTCTGGTCAGCCACAGGTTCCCCCGGGCCACTGGTGGTCCGTGGCTGTAGTGGACTCGGGGAGGATAGTTGATATGGGTGACATGGGCAGCTTAGCCGGGCTCTCCCTCTCCTGCAGTACCCTGACCCCCTCTGAGGGCATAGACTTGCGGCAGCTCCTCCGAACGCCTAATAGGCGCCGCGGAGCGCTGGGCAGCATCTGGCCCCGTCTGATAGGTCGCGTGAGGAGATGGAACCTGAACAGATGAGAAACATTATACTGTAGCACAATACTGTCAGAAATGTGCCTCCATAAGGTTCAATGTTCTTTATTGTAAAGTCCTCTGTACAGGTACATAAGAGTAAACATTATATTTGTTCGGCTCCTCTGACATTGCAGCATCATAGTAACATTTATAAACAACAATAATATGATAGTAAAGAAAAAACATTTACATACTATCTCTACAGAGAATGTCTAGATAAATAAAGATATATTATATTATGATATGATATTATATTATATTATATTATATTATATTATATTATATTATATTATATTATATTATATTATATTATATTATATTATAATATTATATTATATTATATTATATTATATTATATTACATTTCTTATATTATATTATCATTCATTTGTGGCTGATTGTCATAGTTGTTAGTGTTCCCCTGCTTGGGGATTTCCAGTTATTGAATGAACCATGATTGGATTAAAGTCATTTATGATTAAACCATGCTATAAATTTGAATCTTCTTCGCTCTCTCCTTCTGTACCGTACCGTATGTTAGCATTCACAGAAAGCTTAACAGACTTCAGCCCTTCTTGCCAGGTTAAAGCTCATTCTTACCCCCTCTCTCTAGCGCTGCAACTCTTGATTATTTTCTTAGTACAGTCTAAGTATAGTTCTATCTATAACTTTTTTGATGCTTCGAATAATTGAGTAGCGTGCTTTTTAAATGTATATTTATTTTATATTTTTATGTATATACAGTATCATATTAATGACTAATCATACCCATGTTATTTTATACTAAAAAAGAAAGTCATACAAAAACAATGAAAAAAGTTGATCTTTGAGTAAGTAGATTTTTTCACCTACATGTATAATGACATGCCCAAAGTCGATTATTAATCAGTTTTCTTACCCCCCCCCCCCCCCCCCCCCCTCGCTATTTTTCTCCTCCCACCTTCCTCTCAGCCGTCAGATGCGCGCGTCGGCAGGCCGCAGCATGCTGAAAAGCTCCAGCGTTAGTGGCGAGATCTACACCCAGGAACGGACTGATGGCAGCCAATCAGATACAGCGCTGGGCACGGTGGGCAGTGGCAAGAAGAGGCGGTCCAGCCTCAGTGCCCGGGTGGTGGCCATCGTTGGCAACCGCCGTAGCCGCAGCACGTCCCAGATCAGTGGCCCTGGTGAGTTGGTAGCACTCAGACCTCAATACTAAACACTTGGACCATGTTACTATAGCAGTTCTACAGGGTCACAACTCGTCACATCACAATGCGTTGTGAGCTTGTAGATCGGATCTTTTGAAATAATGACTGAATAATTGACTTTTTTGTGATTAAAGAGATAGTTCACCTGCAAAAATCCTTTTTTTCTATTGATTACACACCCCATGGAGACTTGACTTCATGGAGATTTTTTTGTTTTTGTCGCATTCCTAAGCCAATAATTTGATGACCAGCGGTGGCTCCGGCAGGAGACACAAAGTGTCAACTTTGAGTCTCCTACCGGAGACATTTGCATCTTTCCGCCGGTCATCAAATTATTGGCTTAGGAATGCGACAAAAACATCTCCATATATTCAAGGCTTCATGGTGTGTGTAATTAATAGAAAAAACATTTTTTTTGGGTGAACTATCCCTTTAAGTGGTGAAGTGGTTAACTGGTGTTAATTGCATGTCAATCTGGGAACCCATTGCAAATAAAAAGGAAAAACAGCGCCCTCTGCTGTTTTTTACTCTTTCACTTGGCTCTGGGGGGAGCTAAATGGAGCACCCGTGCGCAAGGAAACCGGGTTTTTTGGTCTGCCCTCAGCGCTCCACTTCCGGTGGTGCGCTTATGTTTTCATTCCCACTAACAATATTTATACACGGAACACTAACACCACTTCTCCGAGAGAACATGGATCGTTTTGGTTATAAGCCCACTTGTTTCTATGATGAAAGAGCAAGTTAAAATGTGAATATCTTTCCGTGGTTTTGTCTGCTCCGAGGACGCTATTGTTAAATGAGTTTCGGTTTGTTTTCAGTGGGAAGCGAGAGCAGACAGTAAATCCCGCCCACTACATTTGATTGGGTAAAGCGCGGCCTGCTTCCTGATCTGAAGCCACGCCCACTTGTAGGCCAGTGCGTACACGTTATGACGAAACCCCCCGGCAGATTCAAGCGGAGAGCAGAATCTGTTCTTGAGAGATTAATTGCATGTTGATGGTGGCTGATTTGAATTGACTACTTGCTGTGACAAACAAGCTGTGACCAGCTTTTGGTTTGCACTTGAAAATGTAGGACCGACAGATAGACAGACCAACCGAGAGGCTTATAAATATAGGAAGTACTGCACACTAATAGTAATTTAATGTGCACAGAGTTCAACCCACCAAAAAAAGCATTGCTCACACGTTTTCTTGTGTGCGGAGGTTTGTGCGCGACTGTTCTCGCCAAACCTGGCCACAGCAGGACATCTGGTCAACGCACTTCAATGATAAAAAATCTTCACGTTCGCGAGTGGAGCATCCATGCGCAGCCAGTGAGAACGGAAGAAAATGAGTGTCCGTGCACTTATGCTTGCGCGCCTGGTGGGTTTCAAGCATAACAGCAACTTAGATGGTACAGTTGATGAGTCAAAACCAACACAACAATGGAAAAGAGGCTATGATGCAACGAAGCAAGTATTTCATAGAAAATAAAACCCTCAATGCATTTATGTCACTCGAACCTTAATACAGTCAAGTAGCCATCACAAGTCAGTTGACTGAAACCACTTAGACCAATGAATAAGGTGAAAATAGAGCCACACAATGTACAGAAACATGTTCCCTTTGTCATGTTTTTCATATTAACAAAACAAAAACAAAAAGCATTGATGTTCATGAGTTTAAAGGACTTTCTAGAGATGGCCTTCTCTAAAGGCCAGCCCACACCAATGCAACTCCTTGCAACTGCAACTCCTTGCAACTACTTGCAACCATTATCCCCAAATGGCACCAGTCTGCAATGGTCTCTAAAACGGTTTTGTTGCAAGGAGTTGCGTTGGTGTGTGTGTGGACTGGCCTTAACTGAGAGCACCTTGAAGCCCTGCTCCCTGCAGTCGTAGCGCTCAGTGAGGGCAGACGCACCGGGACTCAGAAAGCCTGTGCTGTGCTCTTCCTCTTTATAGCACAGACGGAAAAAGCCATTAGTGAAAATTGGGCCTTGGGCAGGGAGGGGGCTCTGTCCCTTATAGAGCAGAGAGAGCAGAGGAGAGATAGTCCTGAAATCAGTCTTCTGTCTGAAAGTGTATCTTACCCTGGCAAACTGTGTGTTCACAATGGATGAGAGCCACTTGAGGTAAGGAAGAGTTGCTTTTCGTTTGTTATGTTATGTTATGTAATGATATGATTATAATAGCAATTATAATGACATACGGTATGCCATGGTAGCCTATATACAGCACCAGCACAGGTTATGTTGTGTTTTCTTTGTTCTGTAATAAGTCGATATACTGTATCTGCACTGTATAATGATCTATATTTTCAAGCTATTAATTTTCAAGGGTTGTTTTGGATCGAGATACAGTATGATATAGATAGATAATAGAATATCTCTTATAACGCTACTCTTTCATACAGGTTGCCTCATTCATACAGGTTGATGATTTTATTTGCAGCGAAAAGTTGACCTTGTTTCTAAAAATAAATACGTTGCTTTATTGATGCGTTATATTTGCATTCTGTGTGGATGTATTGTAGCCTACTCATAACATGAACAGCAGTTTAAATTAATGCAAATGAATCGCACAAAATATACGCTCCCGGCATTTACCGACCTTAAAGTTTCATGTTGTAATTTAAATACGGAGCCATACATATCATGAAAACGTTTGGAATGTTAATGCGGTTATTCTGAGTCCCCATTGTCAGAATACATCCACACTTTTCTGTTAGACTTTCCTCGTTAAATGATGTGCACCAAGAGACATGATGAGCCGGAAGGTGGATCTATCCTGGTCTAAGATGTTGCAGCATTCACATTGTTTTCTGTTCTCTATCTTGTCTCTATCTCGAGGCATTCCAGTGTAAGAACCTATTCAGGTATAATGATAACAAACAAACAATCGATGAGGAAAATAGGGAATGGTCAAATTAGTGTCCTGAGATATGGGCCATTTCTTTAACATTATTGTGATTTCTTCCCAGCCTATAAGAAGGCTGTCTGAAGTGCTTTTAAGGGTGCTTGGGTGGCGCAGGGAAAAAGTACCTGCCCACCACCACCACAGAATCTAGGGGTTCGAATCCACCATGGTGCATTCGGCTTGCCGAGCGTCTTACGAAGACAGTTGGCCGTGTTCGGGGGAGGCGCACGTACTCCTACTGGCTGTTGCCGCCTGTCAGAAGGGAATGTAGGACGGAGACGCTATGTCCTCCCGGTGGGAACTCCAGTGTGAGGAATTAATTGGCATAATTACTAAATTGGGAGAAACAGGGGCGAAAATAATTGGCTACTCAAAAAAGAAAGAAAAAATAATTGGTTTTATTACCATGGAACAGTTTTCCTGTTTCTTCCTCTGTTCAAAGGTATGGACTTAATCCTAAGGGTTATATACCAACTGTGGTTCCCCCAGGGGTTTATAATTGGTCGCCTCCTTTTTTCCCCTCAACACAAAATCTCTTCGCTGAAAATAGCCGATCAACAAGCACTCAACAAGTGGCAACGTGGCACGTTGTGAGCTTGTAGATCTGCTATTTTTGCCAAACGTTCACCTATTTTCACCAGAATGCTCACATAGTATGAAATTCCCAGAATAGGGATGCTATGGGTTCATGTGGTTAAAAAGACAAACTGGTGCCTTAAAGTTTCTGGCTGGAAAATATCAACAGAGGAAGTAAGTAATGTGGATGAAAGTGCTCGAACTCCTACAAGTTGATCACTGGGAATGCACAATGGTGAGCGCTAGGAAACTGTGGTTGTACTGGGCAGCTCCCTGCAAATCTGTGTCAGCAAATTAAGGTAAATAAATAAAAGAAAGAAAGATAGAAAGGATGGAAACAACTCTTGTAACTGTTTTCTTTTGTGTTTGCTCCATTCCTCCAGAGGGAAAGAGTAAAAAAGAGAAGGGTGCACCCATTCAGAGGAGCACGGAGACGGGCATGGCCGTGGAGCTGACCAGGAACATGAGCCGACAGCCAAGCAGAGAGTCCAACAATGGCAGCATGAACAGCTACAACTCAGAGGGGAAGTCAGTAAACCACAGTCTTCCTCTTCTGCTCTCTTTCCACAACATCTCTTTTGTTTTATTAACATGCCTTCGAGTGTGTGTCCTTCTGGAGACCCCTCCAAAACCCCTTTTTTCATTTGGATTATTCCAAGGCCAAGGACTGCTAAAAGTATCTATCATATTATATTGTGCCACATGTCTTGTTTGGCCTAATTGCACAAGTTGCTTAGTGTTTAATGTTATCTAGGTAGTGTGACTGCTTACGTGCTCCCTCTTGAGAGTCTAATATAGGTTAATTGTGTCTTGTTTCAGTTTGATATTCTCTGGAGTGAATCTAGGGGCCAACAGTCAGTTCAGTGACTTCCTGGATGGCTTAGGACCAGCACAGCTAGTGGGCAGGCAAACACTGGCTACACCCGCCATAGGTAAGTGTATTATATATATTATTATTATTATGATATATATTATTATTATTATGATATATATTATTATTATATATTATATATATATATATATACATATCAATGTATTTGTCTTTTTTTCTATATATTTCATTTCAAACCTTTATTTATTCTTGAAAAGACAATTAAGATTTCCCTCATTTTCAATGTTGTTGAGATTACAGGTATTTAAAACAAGCAAAAGAACAAACATATGAATCACAGAACAATAAAATGCAAATAAAACAAACAGACAAATCACATAGCATCAATCACAGTACGATAAAATTCAATTCAAACAGTTACAGCCTGAGACACAATGGCTAGAAATCAGGTTCTAAACTCTGCCAGACATTTATTGACTGGTAGCCTTTTCTATTTTCCTCTCTGTAAGAGAGGAGCTGTGTAGCATTGTGTATTTTTTTGTATCCTGATGGCTGCTTGGTACAAAATGAATTTTCGCAAGGACAATAAAGCATCTATCTAGAGAGGGAAGAACCTTAAGTTCTAGAATGTGTTGAAAGCCATTCCAAGAGCTAGGGGCATCGTAGGAGAAACCAGTTTTACCAAGTTCAGTGCAAGCTCCGGGGACTCTATGAACTAAAGGCAATCATTACTGTATAGGTTCCAGAATTCAAGGTTGTGATGTACTGTACAGAGGTAGCTTTCCAAGAAGGGATTTCAAAATATACAAAATAACAACGTTTGTTGCACCTCTCTACAAGAGAAGGCCAACCAACCTTTTCATAAAGGACACAATTGTATCATATCTGTCCCCACTAATACATCTGAGGGCAGAGTAAAGTTATATTCACAAAATATGCCTCAGTCTACTTAAATGTAGGCTGCAAGTCATAAGCAAATACATCATGTTTTTCCACTGTCTTTTCCAATAACATACGCAGACGTACAGCCAAGAACTATTATAATTACTATAATGGCAGCGAAACTGGTTGTTGTTGTTGGATATGCATGCTAAGACATACCAACACAGATGCAGTGTGTTTTAAATCCCAAGGAAAATGGCACAGTGTCTAATCCATTAAGACCGTGGACGCATCTGTGTCATTTTAAGATTTCTTTGACTATTAAAAAATAGCGAGTGCCGCACTGAGCTTGTAGATCTGCTTTTTTTTTTCGTGAAAATTTGTGCAAATCTTTGAATATCAATATATATTTTTTTACTAAAATCTTTGCTTCTTGGGGGTCCCTGGAAAGAAATATTTTCAGTTGGGGGTCCCCGGCTAAATACATTTAATTTTGGGGGTTCTTCACATGAAAAAGTTTGAGAACCACTGATTATGGCGACATAAGTTTGTTCAATTTTTTTTTCGAATTTAGAGGACATTTGTAGAACCAAAGATTGGAGTTACAAATGTTCGCTTGAAAAGAAAAATCATGATTTTCCAAAGAATAGCCAAGGTATAAGATAATGGTTAAAGTGGTTAAAATCTAAAGTGACAGATGCTTTCCCGATCTTAATGGGTTAACATTTGACCTCATTCTTTGGCAAGAAAGGCGAAAATTATTTAAACTCAGAGAGCAGACAGGCGTAGTTAGTGACTCTACCTTTTGTCTCTTTGATTCTAGCTTCTACCCTGTATATACCCCTGGTTCTCAACCTTTTCTAGATCAGGGTTCACTTGAAAATCTTGAAAGCGATCGCGGCCCACCCATCTGACCACTGAGATGGATGGCCTATCGGCTGCCGTTTTAAGTGGCCAGATGGGCGGCATGCATTTTCCGAGCATGTTTATTTAAAAAAAGATAAATTTTTGTATGTGCACTCCCTAGAGGTCAGGGAAAACCTTGGAAACTCTGCCCTGCATTTTTCACATCTGCCTTTTATAGCGCCACCAGGATGCCGACTTATATAAAAAAAATATATATATATTACTCCTTCAGATTGTAACCAAACATCACGCAAATCGGTACACATGATCTCTATAGTCAAACTGATCAAGACAGATCCGTCTGATCCGCCTGATCTTTCACATTCCAGCCTGATTGGCGAATTCCGAACATTGTTGCCCCACACTATCCTACCTGACCTGGTGGAGTCTTTTTCTAGTTGATGATATTATTCTTCGGAGGCCCACTTGTGGTCACCAGTGGGCCCCGGCCCACAGGTTGGGAATCGCTGCCCTAAGATCTCATTTCATCGTTAATATGCATCGTAGCCAATCAGTCTCTTTGATCTGTTGAATCCTAGGTGACATTCAGATTGGTATGATGGACAAGAAGGGTCAACTGGAGGTGGAGGTTATTCGAGCCCGGGGACTTGTACAAAAGCCAGGATCCAAAAACCTCCCAGGTAAAGAGACTAGACTTTATCTGTAGATGCTAGAAAGCTACTAAACATCGTAAATGCTTGAGGCTAAATTATACAGTTTATGCAGTAAAGTCCTGCAGTGTTACTTTAACTCTGGAGAGTTACCAAAGGATAAATGAACACAGTGGATTTTTATGCATGTGACGAAAAAAAACTTTTTCTAAATATCTAATTCTTCTTGAACTTTTTTTGTATTTTCGTACAAATTAGGCCTTACAAATGATTATATAATGTCCAATGGATTGCCTTATGGGGCTTGGTCTGTGCAGTTGCTTGCCATAAAGACATAACCAGCCATAATTATCTGATCTAGATTATAACATTGTTCTCACTAATGGTTCTTTTATCGTTTTGTTTCTATCTTCAGCTCCATATGTCAAGGTCTATCTGTTGAATAATGGAGCATACGTAGCCAAAAAGAAAACCAAGATTGCACGGAAAACTCTTGACCCGCTGTACCAGCAAGCACTGCAATTTGAGGAAAGCCCTCAGGGCAAAGTCTTACAGGTATGTTGGAAAAAACTAAACAAAATTGTTTAAATTATTATTTTATTTTATTTTATTTTATTTTATTTTATTTTATTTTATTTTATTTTATTTTATTTTATTTTATTTTATTTTAAATGTTTGCGGGGGGGGGGGGGCACCAAAATATTCTGTTTTATTCCTTATTGCACTAAACAGAAATGGTTCTAAATAACAATAGGGGAACCTCTTTTGGTGCGAGTATATAGCACCAATCTTGAAGGTACAGTATTATGGAAGCGTCGAAGAACAATGATTTGTTTTGTGTGCCGAACAGATTTGTAGTGATTTTGTCGTACGTTATCGTCTCTGCCTACAGGTAATTGTCTGGGGAGACTACGGACGCATGGACCATAAAAGCTTCATGGGAGTTGCACAAATCCTATTGGAGGAACTGGACTTATCAAGCACAGTGATTGGTTGGTACAAGCTGTTCCCACCTTCCTCCTTGGTGGATCCCACACTAGCTTCCCTAACTCGACGAGCCTCCCAGTCATCACTCGACAGCTCCTCCGGACCCCCAGGGGTCCGATCCTAGTGGACCAATAGGACTACGTGGCTTTAGTGAATACCTAACTCATGAACGTACTGTAGAGAAAAACAAACGAATGAATGGAAATGTAGAGTAACTACAATCAGAAACAGAGTCACAATGAGAAAGCTTTGTTGAGATTTGACAATCACTCCTGTTGCATTTGATTTTGTCTGAACTCTGTGTTTTGATGTTTTCATTTCCATTTAAAGAAAACTTTAATTGTTTTTCTCCGTTCATAAGAACAGAAGACCTAGGGCTTTTGATAGATACAGTACTAATAACATGCAGTGAGTAATACAATAAAAAAGTGGCATGTATTAAAGACTGAACAGAAAATGAAGCAGGGTGGTTTTTAAATTGAATCAACAATAATAATAAAAAAAAGAAACAAAGAAATGTACGTTAGCGTCAGAATGTATGGACTGAGACAGAGGTAATCATCCTCCATAACTGCAGGTGGCACTATCATGTCCTGTCTGCAGTGGCCTCCTCCAAATACCCTGATAAGACTGCCAGCACTTCTGTTCCCAGGCAGAGTGTTTCCCTGGGGGTGGTCAGTCTGGAAGCCCATGGGCCTTTTCTGGTGCCTAGACCTCAGAGCCGCATCACTGGCCCTTCTCTCTGTCTAATGGCTCTTTTCGACTACCAAACGCAACCCAGAACCTTCCACAACCTGGAACTTTCCAGAACCCATGGAGTTTGATATTTATTTAAAACTCATTTAACAACTTAAATCCTCTATTCTTAGCAAAACGGACCTGAGTTGCAACTGTTCTTGGATTGCTTTAGCACCAAATCTCTAAAAACACAACGCTTCGTGTTTTGACCCCTTGTGAGCTTGTAAATCAGCTATTTTTGACGAATGTTCCCCCCAGAATAGGGATGCTGGGGTTCAAGTGGTTATAAAGAAAAACGAAAATAGCTGATCTACAAGCTCACAGCGTGTCATATCGCAACACTATTTTTGCTATTTTAGAAAACATTTGGAAGTATGAGTTCTGGGTTCCCAGAACTCATGGTTAGTACCACCTTCTGAGCAGGGCCCAAATTAGGTTCTAAGAACCTTATCTGAGTGTAAATGGAAACAAATCCAGAACCAGTGAAATACGTTGCACGGTTCACTTCACTTAGTCCTTGTAGTCGAAAAGATCCATAAAGCTCTCATTTTCAATATGTTTACCATGGCCGACGTGAAGCCACTGTTTTACCGTGTCTTTTATTTGTTGTTTGTTTCTTCCCCTTTGTTACTTCTAGCACAAAATGTTTTACAACGCGTTAAAGGTTCATGATATGTTGTCAGTCCAAAGTGTGCATGGAGAGAAGGGGGAAAAAATGAAAGGGAAAAAAAAAAAACATAATACAGGGGCACTGGTTTGATGGTGACACAACTTAGATTTTTACACTTGGCGATGAGATTAGCGTGCAATGTCCTTTCTTCGTTCCATCGCTGGCAAAAGTCCAGGCCAGTTGTCTTTGTATAGATGTATATTAGACCTCCCAGGAGGTTGACCAATAAATAGAATTTATGTCACTTTAAACTATCACAAGGGTGTCACATCACTGTAAAAAAGAAAAAAATGACATGTTTGTCCAACCTTGCAAGAACAAGATACGCAAATATACTTTTATTTATGCTGTTTTGGGGAGCACATTCCCTCACCCCAGTACATATTTAGGGTTTTTAATCCAATCTTAAGTTTTATTCTTTTGAGATTTAAATGCAAGCACAAGAGCTTGATTTTTTTACGACAAAAAGTCTAACTTTTTGAGAAAAAAAGCAAGAAAAAAAGCAAAAAAACAAACAAAAAAGCAGTCACCCCCCCCCCCCTTTATTTTGGTTAATTTCTTCTGAATCTAGATTTTTTTAAACAAAAGAAGAGTTGCTCACAGTTTCCCTCGTGCATCTCTGTGAATGTGAAAGTAATCAATTGGACTGATCAGTCAGTACACCAACACACCAACGCTCATTCTCCATTAGGTCCACAGACCCCTTCGAACTGGGTGGGGGCCGGGCCAGCATGACTTCGGAACATGTTCCAAGCTGCATGCACATTTTTTTGTAAAATGAAACAGATACAGAGAAAAAAAAAAGATACTGAACTAGATTTGTGTGTTAGTTCCACATACCGTAGGCCCGCTTGTATGTTGCATGCAGTTGTACAGTTTGCTCGTACTTGAATATTAAAGAGATAAAACCAAGAAACTGAAGCCATTCCCATCACGCGAAGACATTCAAAAATCAGCTGCAGTCTAGTCCATGTCTCTCATTCCGGTGCTGAATGTCTCTCAAACAACCGATTCCCACGATTACGTTGATGTCTTTTCTTAACCCTATGGAAGATGTACTGTACTGTACAGTAGCAGACCTCACAGCCCCCTTACTGTTATTCCACATCATAGTATACCTCCAAGGGGCTGAGATGATGTATGAATAAGTATGTGTAGTAAATCAGAGTCACTTGTATGGAAATATGAATTATGTTTCAACATAATGATTTCATATACCGCTAACATGTACGGTTATGTTATATAAAGAATAACTTCAAATGCACAGAGTCATACACTGTAAATACTCAACAACCATTCGTTAGGTTGGGTGATATTTGCAATGGGGCCAAGTCATATAATGTGGAGTGATTGTACAAGTCACTAGGGACCAGGCAGTGGGCTTTTAAGTCCATGGTGGGATAATACAGGGCAATTGACTTGGGTCACCAACTGGTCAGTCTTAAACATAGGGTACTAGGCCATATTAACTCTAAAACTGTTGTGTGGACACTTCTTGTGCTTCAAACCCAATGTCTAACCCAGCCATGTAGAGTCCCACTAAATGAGAATCGACTTTTGTTTTCATCGTCCAGTGAGGCAGGTTTTCTTTTTACTTTGTCAGTATTATCGGGAAATAATTGCTGATTGTTTACAATTTATTTGTTCCACTGAAATGACAAAAGAAAATTTGAAAAAAAGTTAAGTATTCACTGCAGCATTTCTTGTTTGTATAACAGATGTGGCTCAAATGATGTGTATGTTTTATATAAAAAAAAGAGTTCATTTTTATTATTTACAAATAAAAGAATGTGTGGAAGAAGGCTTGTTCTGACTCACCTTCAATTGAAATCGCCATCAAAATCTCCATCAAATATCTCCTGATTGTGCTGAAAAGAAATTGTACTTTAAAAAAAAAGTGTCTTTACACACAGTTACCTTGAACATGATGTCAATAGGTCAGAACAAAAAAGTTGTTGCTAAACGGGAGCTGTTGCCATGGATAATTCGTCGCTGTCGGGTGGAAACCTTGTACTGTATGCCCAAAAAAAATGAGTTTTCAGGAAATGGAAAAAATATCCTGTGCTCCAAATGGATCCAATATTGTTATCTAATCACATGCTTTTGTTAATACTTTTTATTGGTTCAATGTTTATGAAACAACAGACACACTTGACCACTTAAACTTTTTGCAAAACTTTTTGCTACTTTTGTGTGACAGTGTAGTATAACGAAGTAAGGATTTAATCGACTAAAAAACCTAAATATGGAGATATGAGGTTTCTGCCCGACAGCGATGAATGTTCTGCTTGTGGGAAAGCTAATATTTTCTCCGGCCCCACAAACTGGACCCTGGATGCTCTCAGGCAGAGACTCAGGGCATCAGATACATAATTATGTCAGCAAAGTAGACAGAGAACACCCAGAGAGCCAGAGTGAAAGGAGAAGAGTTGCACAGCACACATAACAAGAAGTATATCATTTATACTAAGTCAGCTATTTTTGGCATAAGCAGTACAGTACCTGTATCTTCCACCGCAGCGCCTTCGATATGGGTAGGGGGGTGTTCTCTACCTGACCCCATCCACGGTCAGCTCTTTGGTTTGGTCTTGTCGACGTTGAGAGCCAGGTTGTTCTCCTGGCACCACTGTGCCGGGTTCTCTGCCTCTCCTGTAGGCTGTCTCGCTGTTGTCTGTGACCACTGTCATGTCATCAGCGAACTTGACCACTAAGCTGGAGCTGCATGTAGCCACGTAGTCGTACAGAATGTGTACAGGGAGTAAAGAAGGAGGCTCAGGACACAACCCTGGGGGGCTCCTGTGTTGAGACTTCAGGGATAGAGGTTTTAGATCCCATCCTCAGCACCTGCCCTAGTTCTGACTGAAGTCCAAGACCAGGATCCATCAACCCAGGCTGGGGTTGAGCCCTAGGTTACTGCGCTTGGTGTCAAATCTGTATTAATACTCGATACAGTATTAATACATATACATATAAATATAACTGTGTATATGTTTGTATTAAACATTATGATAAAAAAGATATAATCATAAATCATATATAAATACAGGCATGGACATACATACAGTGTAATCTACAATCTATCACCAGTAATCTGAACATACAGTACATTATGTAAAGACTATCAAGAGTGGAATTGAGGTTGATAATATGTACAGTGTGAGCCAGCCTACATAGTGGGTGTATGGATAAAATGTACAGTATACCGTCAATAAACAGGGAATATAGTGAGCAATGCCTTCTTAAGAAGGCATCTGTTATGGTACTTTAGCATTAATCCCTATAGTCCATGCGCAAAAGTGCCAGAGTAAGACAGGAGTCAATAGTCCAAGAACAGAACAGAATGTATGGGGGCTTAGTGTTGGTATTATCGTAGTTGCTAAATTGATTCATTGTCTCCCTTGTCTTGAGGGATACATTGGCTCATTGTACTGCATCACTAAGAACACATCAAAGGACATTTTTTTTTATCTATGGGGGTAAATGTTACAAGACAACTGTCCTAATCAGTGGTTACTTATTTGTAACTATTTATAGTAGAGGTGCTGTAGTCTGTCTTTGTGTTTTCTTTCAAACGAAAGATTACAAGCTAGATACAGTTTCTATTTTCTGGGCTTTTTGCTACAGACTCACTAAAGGGTACCAAAATGGTCTCTTGTGCGACCTTACATATGACACAGTGCAACATAGGCCTTGGGAGATTTATGTTCCACATCCTCTCGTTAAGCAAGCAGAGGGCCCCCGAAACAACATCTGCAGGCAATCTTAACTGACCCCCCCAACCCCCCATATCCCCCCCTCCCCTACACACACACACACACACACACACACACACACACACACACACACACACACACACACACACACACACACACACACACACACACACACACACACACACACACACAACCAAGCGCACCTCCCCAACTGCACCAGACCCTATTTTTCGTCATAGCATCAGAGGTTGTGACCTTGGCGTGCAATGTAGAGACATAAGCCATGGAGGAAAGAGAACCAGAGATCATACAAGACACGGGCCAAGTTAATTATCTTCCTGCTGCTCCCAGAAAGTGCCTCTATCCACTGAGGTCAAAGGTCACACTGATCGTTCATCCGCAGAAAGAAGATGCCACGATTTTGAACGGAAAATGGAAATATAATAAGGTTCATTTTCATGTTATTATTATTTACGATGACCTTTCCATATACAATGAGCAAAAATAGTTTGGATGAGGGCCAGTCATGTGAGTCAAATAATGCCCTCTGGCATTTTACTTATTATGTTCATGTAGTCCAGTGTTTTCTTTGAGAATGGAATCAGTGTTATGAAAAAAGAAATCTGTCTAATTACATCACAGGATTTGTCAACAAGTATTGAAACGGAATAGGTCAGAACCGATTTACTTCATTGAAGCAAATTGAACTATTTCTCTATTTCCCTGATCATCAAAACACAGTTGTAAGTCCAGAACAGTTATACAAAGGCTGTTGGTTCCTAATAACCAGCAGTCACCAGCAGATGGCGTGGTTTTGTTAGAGGATGGCCTGTAAACTGATGCTGGAACCCCACTGTGCTTGTTGAAACCTTAATAGATTAAGATGATGGCTGGTGGCAGAATATCATGTGCACTCCCATGGGTTGAAAAAGCAGCCACAAATATAAAGGTTTAAGTACATGCACACACAGATACTTTATGTACGTGTGTACGTGTGTGTGTGTGTGCACACACACACACACACACACACACACACACACACACACACACACACACACACACAATGTATGCGCTGAGTATTAAGACTCAGTGCTGACTCTTACAGACACACCATACAATGGTGTCCGGTGAATACTGGAAGGCTGCTTTCTCTCTATCCAAACCATTCAATGAAGTTTCATTGAGATCAGCCAAGTTCAAACATCACACATGGCCAGCACTTTGCTAACGAAAGCATTCTGTCAGATTCGGCATGCTATTCTTAGCATGTGATGATGAGGCAGCCTTAGGGAATAGCACATCATGCAGGCTATTCAGCAGTGGTGGATAGTAATGAAGTACATTTACTCAGCTACTTAAGCAGATAACATTTTGAGGTACTTCTTCTTTAATTGTGTCTTTTCCATTTGTATTTTGTAATACTTTATACCTCAATCTACTCCATCTCAAATACCCCCCCCCCTCCCCTGTTCTGTTAATGTGGGACACAGGATAAACATATAATGTTTGGGAGATGTCCCGCAGAATTCTGGATGGGTGGTCACCCTAGCTTTAACTGAAGGCATCCCTGCCCAGTGCAGCGCTGCAGTCTGTCTATTTGTGTTGTATGCCAAATGCACACACGTGCAGCGTGCGTCATGTCTCTCTGTGTGTGTGTGTGTGTGTGTGTGTGTGTGTGTGTGTGTGTGTGTGTGTGTGTGTGTGTGTGTGTGTGTGTGTGGGTGGGTGCACATTCACGTGTGTGTGTGTGTGTGTGTGTGTGTGTGTGTGTGTGTGTGTGTGTGTGTGTGTGTGTGTGTGTGTGTGTGTGTGTGTGTGTGTGTGTGTGTGTGTGTGTGTGTGTGTGTGTGTGTGTGTGTGTGTGTTATAGATAACTACAGTGGCTATGTGTGTCTGTGTTTTTGTCTGTGTGCATTGTATTGGTCATTGTGTGTGCCTTGTCTGTTTGAGGAATTGTAAAACTGATGTAAAAAAAAACAAGGGTAGATCTTGTAACTCTAAACTAAAAGTATTTCACCACCCACATACACGGACCTTTATGTGTATATCTAGCCGATAGAAGCGCTTCCATATGAACGGGGACATCACAGGCCTCTCGTTCCTATTGTAGTCTGGAAGGGCGGTCAGCGGCAATGCATTCTCCCCCAAAAGAATTAATAACATTGTTGTCGTTGACAGACTGGGGGAAAAGAATTGGGGCGTGTCTTCCCAGCTGCACAAAAGGTTTGGCACTGACTGGTAGTGAACACACGTCACAGACACAAACGCACAGACAGGTGTGAAAACATAATCTCTCAATCTGCCTTCGGATGGAAGATAATTACAATCCAGTAATATGATGTTGAAATGGGCCATTTTGCTTAATGAGAATGCAACTTTAAAGTTGTTAGAATGACTTAAATATTGCTTATTCTACAAAGACATTTTACAATAACTTGGCCAATATGATTGGTAACCTTTAAAAATAATTGCATTGTAGTGATACTTTTAACAGACTATTCTGTTTGAATGATAAGTGATTAGCATGATCAACATATAGGTTACAAGACTTAACTTAAAAACATCTTGATGTTCCTTTGAGCACCGTTGTCAATATTATTAAGATGTTTAAGGCCCATGGGACTGTAGCCAACATCTCTGAACGTAAGGAAGAGGAAAATTGGCCCAAGATTGAACGAAAGATTGTTTAAATGGCCAAACCAAGGACACTTCAAAACAGATCCAAACTGATCTTCAAGTGGTTTCAAGTCGCACCATCCTTTGCGGTTTGAATGAAAATGGGCTCCATAGAAGACTCAGGAAGACCCCACTTCTATAAGGGAGACACAAAAATGCCAGACTGGAGTACGTTGACAAAGCACAGTCCCTCTGGGAGAATGTAGCCTACTTTGGAAGATGAACACAATTACAGCTTTTCACCACTCTATGTTCACAGAAGAAGACAAAATGAAGCTGTCAAGGGGAGAAAAAAACATGCCTACAGCGAAATATGGAGAAGTCTCAGGTTGCTTGAAATCTGTGCAGGCCCATGGGGCACAATTAATTCAAGACTATCGAGGCATTTTGGAGAGAAACATATGCTACAGCCCAGTATCAGCAAGCTGTGTGTAATAATAATAAAAATACATAAAAAAAACATCTAAGAATGGATGAGGACAAAAACACCTTTCTGATGTGGCCTGCTATGAGCCCTTGATCTGAATCCCCCACATTGAACAATTGCGGAAAGAGATGAAACTTGAAGTTGGGAGATGGCACCTGCCCATCAAACCTGAGATAACTGGAGCAGTCTGCTGAAGAAGAGTGGGCCAAACCACCAAGTGTAGAAATCTTATTCAGAGTAACAGACAGTGCTTGATTGCAGTTATTGCTTCCAAAGGCATGTGCTGCAAAACATGTTATCTGTTAACAATATGTTTTTGTCCATTTTCATTATTTTTAAATAATAAGTTGTAAATCAAAAGCAAAGTTCATGTTCTATTCAATGTGAAATACAGAATGATGGATTTATGTGTCCCAGGTGAGCACATAATTTAGGCTACTTCGAAATGGCCCCTTCATTCAAAGAAATTGTGGGAGAGAGGAAGTATGACTAATGTTCATTCAACATCTTTTGGCCCATGACCCACAACTTCCTACCAGCTGTATGCACATTGCACATGGAGTACAAAACATGTTGCTTGGCAATCTGCTTTCTTTCTAAATTGTCTAAATTGTCTAGGTTGGGTTGTAGAAATTAAGTTGTATTGCTAAATTGCCCTCCTATGTACCTTGTAGGCCTATTTGGTGACAGTAGGCTAGCAAAAAAATGCACACACACACACACACACACACACACACACACACACACACACACACACACTTCTTGTGTCCTGATTTTCCAAACGAAGGAATGGAAAATTCGTTACAGTAGCCTGTCACTTACAGTACTATTATATTAGCTACTTCATGGCTTAAGCGTCATCACTTATTGTGTGAGGAAATTAAACTATGTGGACTGGCTGGCTGGGTCGCTTAATTTGCATGCTCTTGGCCTCGAGGGAAATTGAGTACCAACGGATATAACCGTGTTTTTCAGACTTACATCAGCACCTGATGTAACTTAAGTCTGAAAAACACGTGACCTCGTAGGTATGAGCTACCATCAGTGGTTGAAAAAGTACTCACATTTTTTACTTAAGTAAAAGTATCAATACTGAAATGTAGAAACACTCTGTTACAAGTGAAAGTCCGGTACTCAAATTTTACTTACTCATTATGCAGATTACAGAATATGTCCTATTTCACAAGTTTTCAAATGTACCACAAGTTTCTTGGGGCACATGCCCACAATGCCCAATAAGGAAACTTGTGATTAAAATGTATAGAAATCTTTTGAAAATAGCAGATCTACAAGCTCACAATGCATTGCATTGGCTATTTGCATCGGCTATTTCAAATGGCCGAAATGTATAGGGCTGAAGTGGATTTAAATGCATGTTTTGTAATGATAATCAAAATATACAAAGTAACTAAGTTTTCAAATAATTGTAGTGGAGCAAAAAGTACAATATTTGCCTCTGAGATGTAGTGGAGTAGAAGTAAAAGTACTGAAAATTGGAATTCTACAGTAAAGTAAAAAAAAACAAAAAACTTCAAAATTGTACTAAAGTACTTGAGTAAATGTATTTAGTTACTTTACACCACTGATCAGCACAGCATACCGCACACAGACAGACATGTGAAGAAACGCGTCGCTGCAGGGCAATACAATACTCGCAGTATGTAACCGGTGTGAGAGAATGAATTACTCTGGCGAATATCAGCCGCGCGCAGCTTCCTGAGGCAACAGGCGGCTGCAGGGAAGAAAGAAATCCGAGTTCAAAACATTTAACGTCGCTCGGTTCATGTTAGCACACGCTTCTCAACGTCAACGGCGATTCATTCTGTTACGTAAAGCCCACCACCACAATATTTGGACAGAGAGCTATTATTGGGTATGTAAGAGATGAAGTTGCCAAAGAAAACGCTCGGCGGGCGCACTGGATGCGAATTACCAAAACGCTCGCCCCAAAACACGTCACCCCGGGACAAAACCGGCGGTATTCACCTGGTATTGCTATACATAACCACAGTAAACTATGCCTAACCTTATTCCTAAACGTGACCTCAGTAAACCATGCCTAACCCTAAACTTATTTCTAACCCTATCCCCAGTTAAACACATATACAAGAAGGATACCAGAACAGAACCGCTGGTCCGCGTAAAACAAATGGGACAATCTTGTTTTGGGGCGAGCGTTCCGGTTACCATTGCGCGTGGTAGCGGATCCACTGAGGAGTTGGAGGTTGATGCAAGAGGAAAGAGGAGGGCGGTCAAACAGTGACGGTAAACAACGTGTCTTGCTTTGCTTAAAGTTTCATCCCCAATGCATTACTGCTAGCAATCTGGAGCAGTGACATTTAATATAGTGTGTTAGTGTGCATCACTATATTGGACACGCATGCTCGTATAGGAATCACGCCGCACTTGGTGATGCCATGCCCCGCAACCACAGCGGCGATGAAGGCGCCGGCACCGGGCTCTGGATGAGGACGTCGCCAGGACACCGTGACGAAGGGTACGGCTTGAACGATGTGGAGCGAAGGATGATGATGATGAACAACGCGGGAGACGGATTGCTGTCAGCTTCCAGCGCCAACACGGTGACGGTCGGTCCTCCGGAGAACCCCATGATGGTCGGGAAGCAGGGCGCCCGGCTCAGCCTGCTGGGCAAGCCGCTCATATACAGCGCGCAGAGCGGCCGAAGGAACGTGCGCTACCGGCGGCTCCAGAACTACCTGTACAACGTGCTGGAGAGACCGCGAGCCTGGGCGTTCATCTACCATGCGTTTGTGTAAGTCTCTCTTTGTTGAAAATTGTTATCTCTCTCTTTACTGTCTGTCTTGCTCTAGAAACTGTAGTTGCACAGTACACACCTGTTGATCTACTTCCAGGGATGCCAAAACGAACCGATATGCTATGTTTTCATTGAGAAATTCTGTAGCTCCCCACACTCTGTATGTTGTATTGTATCCTATATTACACATTTTCAAAACCAGTTACATTAAATGAGCTATAGCTCAACGAATTAAAAGATTAGACAGAAATACATAGGCCTATTTTTCAGCATACTACCCCTTTGTCTAAATATATCCAGGTTGAGTTTAAACCTAATCACAGACCATGTAAAACTAGTCTTGACAAGTGTGTGAATCATGGCTAGTAGATGTGAGCGAACTGTCAATGTCATGAAACCGTGGGTGTCAGTCATATATGCACATCCGACCTCAGACCTCACCATCTCTGTAAACATGAGCCAGAGGATGAGCACCTCTTCTCAACCACTCCAATCTCACATGCAGCTCACAATGAAAAGACCCCCTCCCTTCGCTGTGAGCCATATACAGTTATTACAATTCACTGTGTAGGTTTGTTGCACAACATGATACTGTAACCCCTCACTCAAAGCATTGTTCTCCTTATGTTTTTGCTATTAAGTCCTCAGCACATTGTGTACAGAAGGCTTTGTTTTTCTGGAGCATTGTGCACTGCATTACTCACTCAGCGCTCCGTCCATACACATCAATCATCATACCATCATGGTACCCAGTTATGGGCCTTGTATACAGGTATTTAAATACTACACATCGGCTTGATACATCAAGTAGTAGCCTAGCTCTTTCTATTCTGGTGTCTGCCATTCTGTGCTCTCACCAACTGTCTCCTTTTGATTTCTCACGTGCAACTGTTGCTGTGGTATTATTGTAGCACGCGGGCTGAGGGGAAGGAAGTTGAGCACGTGTAGAGTAGAGCACCATCTTAGGGGATATGGTTCAAGTCCCTGTGCGAGGAGGGGTTATAATGGACTACGAGGAGGATGATGTTATCTTATCTTTTGAGCTCTGGTGCGTGCCACCACTTTTTTCCCCCTTGCGGCGATGAGCAGCTCAGCTTTTCAGATGTCATATCAAACATTTAAGCGCCACGTACATATATCAAACCGATCACTGCTCCTGGATGACGAAGCTCATCTTTTTTTAGCTGACAAAGTGGCATTTTGAAAGTAACCCCTATATCATTCAGAATGAAGAATTATAGTTCTACTGTACTTACATCATGCTCCTCTCTATACAATTCAAATAAAGTGACATGACATATGGTCACTCCTTTAATGTGTCGACATTGTGGCCATAATTTCAGTGTCATTGTACAGCGGTGGTACAGTACTGTAGATAACCTGTAACCATGCTGCATAAGAATCTGCTGGACCACCTTTTAAGACGTACCGTAAATCGTGGACCTGGAGAACCGGACCAAGCCTTTTATTTATGTCGTCTATCAAGGCTCGGTGCAGGTTAAAGTTTAAATAATGACGTGTGACCACCATGGGGTTCATTCTGCTCTGAGATGATGACCCCCATCCTATATCCTCACTTTATTGGTGCCATAATTCAAAGAGATAGCCTATACACTGTTGGCTTCCTTCCATTTTGTTCACATTGTTCTGCAGTTATACATACATGAATAAGTGTTAACCAGCTATATGAAAGTGTTGACTTTCTGAAAACCTTCCTTTTAGCTGTTAAACTCAGCTTTTCTTAATGTTAATATAAAAGCCTTTCTGTCTTACAAAAGCATTTGAGCAAGATGGCCTTCACCATTGTCACTGACTGAAAAAGGCTGTGTGTGTGTGTGTGTGTGTGTGTGTGTGTGCGTGCGTGCGTGTGTGTGTGTTAATGTCCTCATTATGTCATCATTATTGTGCTTGACCAGTTCTGTTTTGTTTGGTTAACTCGGAGAAGCTCCCTTCTTTCATCCAGTGCTTTCAGGGGTTAAAGAAACCATCTTCTTTCTAACGAATTTCCTTACTTTTCTAAGCCAAAGCATCAGGGACATTTCAGAATTCTAAATGCACGAATAACGTCTAAACTTCATTGTGAGAGCATCCAGTTATTTCCCATTGACTTGCTCTAGCCTTTCAGCAGCCATTGTTGTTGAAAATTATATTTCTCTAAGGGAGAACATTGACCTGTAACACCTGGCAAACGGCTCTCTGGCCAGTAGGAACGGTAAAGAACATCTTTAACTGAGCAGATGGTCTCGAGTGAGGCCCGCTAGAGTGCAGGTGAAGGACCGTTTGGACATTAGAAGATGTTTCACTATACGTCATAGCCGCATTCATCGAAGATTAGCAGAGAATTTCATCCAAGACTAGACTAGTAAAGCATTTGTGGAAAACTAGCCCTTATTAGAGCATTCGCTGAAGATTAGCAGAGCCTTCACCAGTAGCTGAATACCATACCACAATCTTTAGCCGAAGATAATCCTCACAGCTGTCCCTGACCTCACACACAGCTGTCCTTAATATTACAGATATAGCAACAGTCTAAACAGAATCCATTGACTGCATTACCTTGCTTCACAAACTCACCTGACCATTGATAATGGTGTTCTGGCTAGGCCTGTCACAATTATTACTTAGTCCGCTGATCACAATTATTTCGCATAATTATCATAATCGTTCCATGTTGAAAAAGGCTGACACATTTTGATTTTCAAACAAAAAAATACGCAGCCTTCGCTAGTTAATTCTAGCCAATTATCGCAAGTAAATGATCGTGACGGCCCTAGTTCTGACCTGGCACCCTGGAGTGATTGCTGCCCACTTAACTTATTGATCCAGAACACATTCTATCCTCGGTCGCTATATTACAAAATTGTGACAACCACACTTTGAGTCATATAAAACCATTACCCAATCTGCTCTAGTCTCTTCCTCCAAATATCCACACTTGTGTGGTCAACATGGGGTTAAATCTTGTGTAAGGGACAGTCAAACCCATCACTCGTAAAATAAGCTCCTTATTGGTGTTAGTGATGCATTTTCCTGCATACAGTATATTTTTATCCTTTTCCCATGTGTGAACTGAAGGCAGGAGCACTGAGCCAGTCTTTGTGCTGAGTCGCCTTGCGCTTGAGGTCCCAGCCCGCCCTCTTTCCCCTTTGCGCACACAGTGCCCGCCATTCATCTTACCTTAGGATTAACAAGCTCTTATCCTTGCAAGTATGTCAGCAGCAGGAAAGCATGGGGAAATGGATCCAGCATTCCTCCGCGTCGGGTTTCCGGGCGGGCATGTGGGACTGAGACACCGGGCTGAGTGGGGACACGGAGAGGCGAACCGAGATCTGTCCTCTCAGATGTCACATACTTTATCTGTCAGTCAAGCTCTGTAAGGTTCTGTAAGGTTCCCAAACTGAGTGCCGAGGCACATTGCTGTACCATGAAAGGAGTCCTGTTGTGTTTTGGGATTTTGTGAGAACCACACATTATTATAGCAATATACTATACAACTATACAAAATGTTATGAATATTTGTTTTAGTTCACTATATCAGTGCTTTGTGCACACTCATTTGCCATTACAGAGTCAAATAATAGACATTAAAATATATAATTTTATATATTTTAACCACTTTCAATCTGGCGTGTTTATGAAGGGCATGTCATCATACAGGAGTTTTATAATAAATAGCAGATCTACTATCATACTAGAGCTGTCGCTATAAATATGAGTGCCATGAGATTTTGACTTGCCCACTGGTGTGCCTTGCACAAAAAAGGTTTGAAAACCACTGCTGTAATGAACGCTTGTGCTTGTATGTTGATGCAAGGGATAGTGGCAGACGCTCATTCTCATTACCTGGTTTGATTGACTAATTCAGGGCTTCAGGTTCAGTAGGACATTAAATTAAAGTTCTGGATTCCAAAACTGGCTGAGGTTCTGTTGCTCTATTGCCTGCTACTGTATGTATAACCCAGCCATTCATTTTTGTTATCTTTGAAATGGTACCTTCCTTGGAAAGAGTATTCTTTGACAATTTCTGGATGCGATTTAATGACCTCTGGTTGCAGAAGCAGCTAGTTTATAGAAGTCAGAAACCCACTGCTGACTCCACAGTACAATCTTGAGTGTTGATAGATCTATATTTCAATAGCGATCATTGCTATAGATTGTTCAGTAACCCCCCTCTCTCCGGGTCTTTAGTAAATGGAAAATAAGTCTTCAGGTCGGGATGCCAATTTTATCCAATGTAGAGAGAGAACTTATACAGGATAAGCAAGTAAAATGGGATCAAATTGGTATCCAAAACCGAAAAAAACAAATATGTAATTTTCTGTTTAAGAAAGAGCTGGAGAGACCCCCCTTTCCTAAACAAAATACTCCACAACAACGATTACTATCAGAATATAGAGATTTTACTTTTGTGATAAATACCTTTTTTTGTTGTGATGTAACATTCTTAATTGATTTCGGCATGCGACAACGAAGTGCAACGAAGGCGGTATCAGGCTTGAAGTGGGAAGAAGAAGATGCTTCTCATGACCAGAGACAGTAAAGTGTTGTAAACACAGTCTGAGTCTTGATTAATGTTCAGAGGTATAGCAATGACATGGGACAGGCTGTTATGAAAGGTGTAAGGACTGAGAAACAAACCAGAAGTCAGACCACTTTGTTCAGACGGTGTCTGCTTGACACCGTGCCAGAGAAGGTGACGAGAGGAAGTCAGCCTGAGACATTTATGGAAGTTGCATATACTTTACACATCGCAGTGGTGTGTGTCTGTCTGTTAGCCTAAGGCTGTCTGTGTTAGAGGGATCGTGAAGGGAACGTTTGTTTTTGAATAAGTGAAAGTCTTATTTCAGACGAGGCTGGATTACACCACACACACGTGCAGTACTGACTTGTGTGGCATATTAGCATACATTTTCGTTTGATACATCTATTGGATGATTGGATATGAATATTTTTTCTACATCAATGTATAAACAATACTTAACGCACCTAAAAGAAAGTTTAAAGCATGGGTGCTGGACCAGAAGGTAATAAGGAGAAGTCACAAAGTTGAAGATGAAAAAGATCTACACACTGTAGCTCCGTATTCTTTTTGGCACATCTACCATTGATGTTTCGCGCTAGAAAAACACAAGCTCCACTTTAGCCAAAAGCATGGTAGCAAAAACTAACTTCAAATACATTTATGATTTAATGATGTATCCAACAGTTATACTTATTCAATGCTTAGAGCAGGGTCCTGTATTGATGGAATGGATCCCTTTTCCAAAATTGGTTTTGTTTGTGCAATCTGGAGTGAAATGTGCTGTGCACATCTGACTATATGAAGTTGAGCGAGGATGAGGAAAAGGACTAAAAAGCGACTTATCCATTTATTATTGAGTATTCTCTTTTGAGAGTCTGTGCAGTGGCTGGTTGGCAGCCTGGCAGCCAGGAACAATATATTTAAATCGTAAAAAAATCTGTTCATTTTATGCTACAGTAACTCATATTGAAGTTGTTTATTGTCCGGTGCATACACAGTACTGCCAGTAGCAACACTGCAGACACAGGCAGTAAGATTCTGGTACTTCAAGCCTTTTGCAACAGTGTGAACTCTAGAAAGTTACAATGTATGCTTCAGCTACATTAAGAGTTCTAATTTGCTTTGGTGGGTCTACAAATATAATTCTTTTCACCTCTTTCCTGGGCAGCTCGACAATTATGATTGGTCAGCCCGTATTGACATTGAAACAGGAATAGATTCTGAATGGCTTGTAAAGTGGTGAGGATGTTTTTGTGCAGCTGTACTGGACAAACAGCACAACGCACAAGAGATTTCCCATTTTCAAGTTTAATCAACCACTCTGAGTGCAAAAACAATGCAAAACATTTCTTTTTAATTTGACCATATGGTACCTCTAGTATAGAGGTTCAGTAACATGGGTTTCCCCATCTCTCCAGCAATTTAGTAAACAGAAAATAAATGTTCAGATCGGGATACCAATTTTATCCAATCAGGAGGGAAAACCTGTGTGCCTAGTATTGTTTGTCAATAGAGTCGTGTTAAATGCTAAACCTTTACATGGAGCTTGTTACAAATTAAGATCTCATTGCTTCAACGCAACTGGAAATGAGTCTGCGTCTATCTAGATTGGCCAGCATGGTTTCTGTTTCAGTCCCACGTTTACTCTAAGGGACTGCCTCCCCCAGAGAATTTTCAGTGATGGCCAAGTATGCAACCTCACAGACTCTGCATGAAAAGGCACGCCCACATATACATGTATGCATTGTTGTGCGTAACGTGCGGTAGCTGAGAGAGACCTCATTTACCTAAGCCTAAGCACCTGTTTCCCCCTAGTAAGGCTGCCTTGCTGTAATGCTTGCCACAGTCTTTAGTCTCATTTGGAAACTAGATCATTTCCAGGGGAGAGGTTTGTGTTTGGTACCAGTCAGTCCTTTCAAGAGTTGCAGTATGACATCGGTGAGTCACCTTTAGCGTAGCCTCGTTCCCAGTCTTACTCATCTGCGAAGAGAAAAGCATTAGGTCACGACCTAATGCAGAGAGTGTCTATAGGGGCGGAACGTCCGTCGCACATATTTCCCCCGAAAACTATCTTTTTCGACCAATCAAAACACTTGTTTCGTTCACAGAGAAGGTAATCAGATTTGTAAAGTGTCAACGTCATTTCCTTGGGCGATACTTCCGCCAAAGTCCGGTACTTCCGTTTAGACACTCAACCGGCTAGGTCTTGCCCAGCTTGCCTTTAGCGTGGAAGAAAAGCACCCTTCCCACCAGCATCATTAAGCTCCATCCTCTCCTCTGGTGTCCCCTTCATCATCTCAAGCAACCTCTCAGATCCCGCTTTCCTTAGTGCTTTAGACGTTCTTGCAGTCTTCCAACGTTCTCCCTCTATATCGTACAACCCACCTTACATCACTGTTGACCCATTACCTCAGAGCCACTAGTTCTCAACATGGCGTCCATGGATCCTTGAGGGGGTTCCAGGGGCTCCCAAACTCCCATCTACAGTAAATGGGTATATAGAAAGCAAATGCACCCTTATGGGTCTGTAACTCATTGAGTGCAGGAATGGGACCAATCCATTTGTATACTCTGAGGCCCTTTTCCCACCAAAATAACTTTGTAGCGAACCGGTCCGAGTTTCCACCCGTTTTAAGTGGAACCATTGTAATCAAGGATTCATCATCCTGTAGACATTGATGCCTACTGCCTACAGATAGATACATCTTTATTCATCCCACGGAGGGAATCGATCAATGGTCGTCAATGGCAGTTAGTTTTCCAAATATACTTTGCATATTTGAAAGAGAACCAATATTGTAAGATGTTTAAGCTGTCAATCCGTTATGAATGGATATGTACAGAATATCTAAAGTGGATATGACGCACAGGTCATTTGGATAACTTGATAACGAGGAGCTGCTGTTGTTGTAGTCGGCAACACATTCATGACAGATTACACCCGTTAGAAATGTATATGACATACATTTATATTCACACTTTTCATTTTACATTAGATTACTGTTGTCAGAGACTTTGTTTTTGTCTCCGACATAATACATCCCTGAGCGATTAAGTTTGACACGTTGTAACCTACAAAATTATGTTACATAAAAGAAAAACAATACAGTGATTGACAACACTACTTAATTCCTCGAGTGCTAAATTACAGTGATGATAAAGAGTGCTCACCACATAACAGCCATTCTGCTCATGTCGTTTGTCAACAGTAAAAAGGGCATTTTCTTTAGCAATATTTATTATTTTGGTTAGTGTGGACTTAATACCTGTGTAACTAAGATGAATCATCTTACATGGTGCAACCAAACAAAGACACAGATTTAACTGTACAACTCACTAGACCACTGCTTGTCTTGTTTTTGTTTTCCGTTTTTTGGGGGAAGATTTTTCGCTTGCTTTTGCCATTGTTTACATCGCATCTGCAAATTCCAATCTGTGTAGAATATATTGACACCCAGGCCCACTGTGGTTCCCAGTTCAGGTCAACAAAAAAATAGATTATTTTTTTCTGAACCAACTTACTGCCTCAGACTGACCTACTCTCAACTTCAAGCAGTAGGCCAAGTAGGCCAAGTATAGAATGGCTCTTTTTTATCCTCATCGGCATCTCTGCCTTTGCCATGGGGTCTTCTCTTTTCTCTCTCTCTTCGTCTCCCTCTGTTGTACATAGTGTGTGGAGACATTGCTGTTTGTTTGCATCGCCATCATGCAATGTGGCTGTGGCGCCCGGTATGTTTGCATCATGTCTAAGTACAGGATAGGCTAGTGAACCCTGGGTGTTCTCTATGACAGAGGGCGGGTGAGGGGGCATGTGAGGCTGCTATCCATAGAATACTTCACTGGATACCCTCTGTTTCACCTGCTGTACTCTTAACCTTATTGGGTGTATTGTTGTTTCTTCTATTGTTGTTCTTGTTTCTTGGGATTTAATCCTAAATAGACTCAAAATAGGCCAGCAGATGCTTGCCCTCAGGGAAAGCTGCATCTCTAGGGAGAGAAGGAGGGATGCTGCTTGACTAATTTTGAGATGTCAGTGTCTGAGAGTGTTATAAAGGGCAAACCTGGGCATGATGAACTTGTCTTTTCTGTGTACAGCTAGTTCAGATGGTTAGTTATTAAAAAAAGTTAAAAGTTAAATCCCCCTCCCCAACACAAAGAAATCCCAAAGTGAAAAGTGTAGCGACTAATAAGCTACTGTCATTATGACCCTGTGTCCATTTACTGGGAAAACACATCTTGGGAAGGTAAATAATTAACCCATTAAGACCGGGAACGCATCTTAGAGTAATTTTAGATTTCTTTGGGCTATTTTAAAAAAAACGTGAAAAGTTTTGCACATCTTTGAATACATATTTTTTAAAGCGAACATTTGTAACTTAAATCTTTGCTTCTGGGGGGTACCTGGAACAAAATATTTTACAAATGATTTGCACACATTTTTCAAAAATAGCAGATCTAAAAGCTCATAGTGCGGCACTCGGTGAGCTTGTATATCGGCTATATTTTTGAATAGCCAAATAAATCTTAAAATTACACAGATGCGTTCCTGGTCTTAATGGGTGAAATACATCTCCATTGTGTCTCAGTTATTTGGTTGTGCAGTCACTGCTGCTGCATGACCAAGGCTAACAGAGGCACGGTGACATAAGCCATGCCCTGCCTAGCCACTGCTTTCCTTCATGCTATATTTAGCGATGCAGTGAGTAGTATAGTGTCCATGGTTTCTGATGATCTATGTTCCCTTCCCTCCCTCTAGGAATGACACAGCTACCCACGCACTCTCCAAACCCTCTCATCCCTGTATGACACAGTGGAGCTTTCGTGACACTCGGATCATTTTAACGTCATACGGATTTGTGTAGAACAGTGGTTCTCAATGGGGGGCCCGGGGGGCCCAGAGTCCCTTAAGGGGCTTCGGCTTACAAAATGTGTTAATATACATGTAGCATAAAAATCAGCTCAGCCACTTTTAATCCTATATACAGTGCTTAGTACATAGGCTATTTGAAACTAGCCGATCTACAAGAGCTTGTAGATCTGCTATTTGCAAAACGTCTTGAACAATTTTGAATATATTTTTAAAACATTTTAACACAACACAAATCTCGTATGGGGGTCCTTAAGTTGGCACAAAACCATTTTCAAATGGGGTCCACGGCCAAATACATATTTATTTAGGGGTCCTTGACATGAAAAGGTTTGAGAACCACTGGTGTAGTATTAGTACATCACTTGTAATTGACCTGACTAGCAAAGGAGTAGTAGATATCCTGATGAAAGTGTGCAGAAGGAAAGCATGACTTTATCTGACCTGTGTTTGTGTAGTTTGATATTACAACTTTCTAAAACCCCATAAAAATTCCCCAAAGGGCATTCTTGGTTTAACCACTTTAACCATGGGTCTCTATTTTAGGATGTCATTATAGGCAAAACATTTTTTTTAAATGATGTGATGTGATGTAACGTGTTGTGAGCTTGTAGATAAGCTATTTTCACTATTCACCCTATGATGAAGTATATATAAGGGCCCAAGTGTTTAAAAGTAGCACCACTGTGCTTATTCCATTAAGACCGGGAAGGCATCTGTGTCATTTTAAGATTTATTTGGCTTGAACCGAACTTTTTTAGCAACATATATATTACTGTTAGGATTTAGAAAACATTTTTAGATATGTATTTGGCTGTGGACCCCCATCTCAAAATATTTTGTTCCAGGGACCCCCAGAAGCAAAGAATTGAGTTACAAATGTTCGCTTGCACAAATATTTCAAAAATAGCAGATCTACAAGCTCACAGCTATGAGCACACTGTTGTCATTGATAGCCTACTCTAGTAATGATATGGGAGTTCCATACAAGGACTTAAGCCTGATTCATACGACAGTCTACAAGCACACAACGTGTTGCGATACGTTGCAAGATTGTAGATCGGCCATTTACGGCGAGCGACGCCGTAGTGCCACAAAGAATAAATTAAGCATGAGAATTGACCATCCTCTGCACCCACACATCCTTGGCAGTCATACTTGTTGATGATGTGAGGTCCTACAGGGAGAATGGCAGCACATCAGGAAAAGACTGGGCCAATGCCCGTGGCGTGGCACGGCACTATGCTCGGCGCGAGCATGTTAATGCATTGTGGTGTCAGTCCAGAGGCCTTGTGACCTCCCTGTCTTACCCACAGGGCCAGCAGCTGGGCAGGCAGCTTGTCTCTTTGCGATGTGGCCCCGGCCGTCCATGTTGAAAGGAGAAGCAGAGAGAGAGTGAGAAAAAACACACAGATTAAGTGCAAAGTTGATCTAATAATGAATAAATAAAAGTATAAGAGGAGGAATATTTGTCATATAATAGACAAACGTTATACAACCAAAAATTTGGCTCTATACTGAATTGTAAATCTTGATTAAACCTTTATCTTCAGCAGTTTTTCTTTATACAATAGTATGACTTCAATGTGCCATCCCAGGTGATGATTTTATATTTTGGCTATTTTCAAAACATGTGGACAATTATTTGTATTACTTCTTTATGTTAAACATAAACATAATGACATGAAAGTGGTTAATTAGTGCTTATAGAGCCACAAAAATCGCTAGATGCTGCACAGAATAGGAATTAAATCTTCACTAGGTGTATTACTGCGCAGAATTATGCCTGGTTTCCTCTGGAGTGAAAAGGCATCCTTATTCAGACTTCTCTGCATCTCTGTTTACAATGTGCTTACCTTTGATTATTGTAAGTATTTTACCTTAGCGCTAGGTATACTCTTGGTCGCTTGCTTTTGCAGGAAATGCACTTAAGACTTCTGGTGATTAGTAGTTTCGTTCCCTACCTACAGTATGTTGAATGCACTTATTGAAAGTCGCTTTGGATAAAAGCGTCTGCTAAATGACTGTAATGTAATGTAATGTAAGTTGTAGGTACTGTATTTGTATGTGTGTGCAAGCCATGTGTGACAGCAAAAGCAACGTGTTGGCACAGCATGAAATGAAACCTCTCTTGCTCTCTGACTACCTCCATCCCTCTTTCTTTCTTTCTTTCTCTCTCCATCCATCCCTCTCTTCCTCTCTCATCTTCATCCACCTCTTGCTCTCTCTCCCTCCATCCCTCTCTTCCTCTCTCACCCTCATCCCTATCTTCCTCTCTCTCCCTCCACCCCTCTCTCCCTCTCTCACCTTCGTCCCTATCTTCCTCTCTCACCCTCCACCCCTCTCTTCCTCTCTCTCTCCCTCCATCCCTCTCTCCTTTTCTGTAGATTTAACACAGGTCTCATCTCTCCCATCACCCTTCCCTCCGCTCCATGACACTTTACTTGATAATTGTGTCTGTCGAGACACATCCCAAAAGTACCACTTTGATATTGCCCCCTCCTCTTCCCCCCTGCACTTTGGTTCCTCTGGGCATTGTTGGCCCCGGTTCCTCTGGGCATTGTTGGCCCCGGCCAATAGAATGATCCCATACACTGCTCCTCTGTTTGTTCAAATCAAAAGCTCGCTGTGGGAAACAACCACACTCAACTCAATGACCCTTCTGGCTCCTTCAAACCCCCATCAAACACAGGTGATGTTTTTTGATGTGGTATCTTATGAAGCTCTTTAGGTGCAGTATTGCCAGTTCACCTTAAGCAGGCTTTGTTGCCTTATGTTCAGCATTCTTAAAGGTTCCAGCATCTGAAAGTAACTTAATTTTGTCAGATTAAAACAAATTAACTTATTTACTTCATTTTTTAAAGTTTAAATTTAATAACATTTTGTGCTATCAGTCATTTTGTAAAAACAGATATCAGTTCAAATATCAGCAGTTGTTTTCACTAGTAGAGCTTAGTAGTATTTTAGGACCCCCAGTCATGAGTGTCAAAGGTCATTCCATTTCAACATTTCTTTAAGAGTGAGTTGTATTTTCAGGTCAGCCTTGTTTTTTTCCCATAGTCCTCTATGCCCCCCTCAGCTAGACTGATCCATCTAGACCTATCCAGCCAAAGCCAACCAAAACTGACCTCTTGCTGTATTTGTTCTTGCAAAATTACAGAAGATTTAGTAACAAATACTACCCCGGCTTACAAAGCTGTGTTCGAAATGCTATGTCTGAGGTATGAATGGACGTCGGGTGGGTTTTAACCATTGCATTGCTTGATTATTATTATTCTGTCATTGCCCTGTCACAAAGTATTACATTGAAGTTTGCTCCTGAGGTCACCTCAGGCAAAGTCCTCTGTCATCTGGATTGAGAGAGAGAGAGAGAAGGAGAGGGAGAGAGAGTAATAGAAGTGGTTGGAAAAGGGGATGTTGGAGAGATGTCCATTGGTAACCTTTCTTCTCAGCACTGGGTACATTTGGTCATTATTTTACATAAGGCTACACAATGAATCATACTGTAGGTACTGCACTGTAGGTAATCATGAAAATTGACAATTGTTTGTCGCACCTTGCCCTTCACCTGTACATAAGGGTTGTTAATACCAAAACATTGTCCAAACCATCTCCCTTTCCATTAGTCAAAATACAAATCACAGTGGCCATTACATAACAATACATTACATTTCAACTGATTCATCATAAATGCATTCACTGAGCAACAAAGTCATTACAAAAATGATTAAAAAAAACTACTTTCCCCACCAAAACATTAGCAATAATCATCATTTTAAAAAGTTTGCTCAGCAACACGTTCCACAACTAAAACTATTGTAGCAGTTTGCCTCTACTTGCTATAAAAGAAATATTGTGCCCACTGGAGGGGGGTGAACGTAGCAGGGTAGCTCTGCCCAGAGCCCAGATGCCTGATATCTCCCACGGCCAAGGGTGGGATTTCTCTTTCGGCTGAGTGGTAGATGCTTGGTTTCCCAGTTCCCACTTGGAAGACCCCAGGTTTGAATCCTGGTGGTTACACATTGAAGTGTACAACTGCAGGTTTTTGTGTCAGTCAGTATGTACATTACCAATAGGGCATCGCAGTTCCCGCCCACTTCCTGGTGCCACTACAAAATACTCAATGCATTTTTCCCATTGACTTTTCCAAAAATATTTATATCAATTCATTTAAGCCTAGAATCAAGCTATCCAGGCTCCTGGTGAATCATGACCATAAAACGTTTGATTCTGTGAAAAAATAAATTTGAAAACGGCAAAACAAAGGGTATTTATTAAATATAGTATATCATAATTAAATATAAAATAAAATAAATCACAGAAAAAAATGTTTAATGGTCATGATTCACCAGGAGCCTGGATGGCTTGATTCTAGGCTTAAATGAATTGATATAGATATTTTTGGAAAAGTCAATGGGAAAAATGCATTGAGAATTTTGCAGTGGAACCCGGAAGTGGCCGCAACTGCGATGCCCTATATAGTGAAAAATATTGCCAGTGCTTTGTTCCTGTTGTGTGTCATTGTTTCTGTCTCTGTGATTCTGTTCGTTTTGATGTGTTACTAACCCTGTCCTCGTACTTTGCTTTGAGTGAGCTCTGACAGGAACTTTGGACAGGGAGATGATATGCCTGTAACGAACATATAATTGTGCGTGTGTGTGTGTGTGTGTGTGTGTGTGTGTGTGTGCGTGTGCGTGTGTGTAGCCTTGTGGAGTGTGCCTTGCCAGCTGGTCTGTCAGTTTCAATCAGCCTCTCTCGGGCCACAAGGAAGCGGGGTGGGAGACGCAACGTAAGAGTTCGCCTTTTCTACATAAGACATCTCAAACAAACCTAGACTACACTGTTTCCATTCTTAAAGTCAAGGTTAAATTCCGTCTATTTGAATCCGACATCCAACTTGATTAAATGCACTGATGTCAGATACTTGAGAATCCTCGTGTCCGCCGCACGGAATCCCAGATGACAATCCGAATGCCAGCTATCCTAAACATAATACGATTAAATCAATCCTGAACTCTCTGGTCCATCGTTATTATTTGCCAAGTCATGTACGTCTGCCTGTCACTCAACAAATCAACTCATAACTGTTTGTCTTACAAACTGGACTTGACCCCCAGGATGCCAGCCTGTGTGTGTGTGTGTGTGTGTGTGTGTGTGTGTGTGTGTGTGTGTGTGTGTGTGTGTGTGTGTGTGTGTGTGTGTGTGTGTGTGTGCGTGTGCGTGTGCGTGTGTGTGTTTGTTCAGGGATAGGGGGTTATGAGAAGCAAACTGAACAGGGACACACACACAACAGCTGCTTGTTGGCATAACAGAGTGGCAGAAATGACTGTACCGAATGGGTCATATTACCCACCCATGCTTTTAATAGGCCGGGCCAGACTGTAGAGAGAAAAGATTAAGTATTGAGTACAGTAGCCTGATCAAATGTCATACATGGATGAAAGGGTTTTTTAAAGGCATGTTGACAGAAGAGCATGTTGCTTTCATGCACTCTTTGTGGAAATGTAGTATTGTAAAGCATCTGGGCTTTTCGGTGAGGCACTTTACTGACTGTCTCTTTGTAAAGTGATTTCTGCTGTAAGAGATTTGTGTGGGAACTTTGGGAGCAAGGTCTGATGTTTATTGATGGTCCGTTGATGTAGCCCTGTGGGTTTGAGCACACTCTCTCTAGCCATCTTGATCAGATAGGCTTGTCATGATTTAGTCACGGCCTCTGCTCACGCTGAGGCTAGATTCCACATATGGCTACTGAGGTTTTTGGAAAAATATTTGTCAAAGTAATTTATATTTTAGCCCGGCTGTGGTGAGGATTGTGAAGTAGAATTATTGCTCTTGGCAGTTCGCATGGAGATGGAAAACCAACCATCGTTATTGGTTTTTATAGGAGAATTAAACATACTTTAATGAGAGATTTTATTCATAACTTATATTTAGATCAAATCCCCTAAGTATGAGTTTTGCGTGTCTGTTTTCCGCAGCGCCACGTGCGGCACATTCTGTGGTGCTTTATCCGTATTCTTTTTCCTTTTTGAAAAATTGGAAGTGTGTGAGTGTGTCCAGTGTGCATCATCTGCTCTCCCGGCATCCAGTTCCATTCAACCTCACAACTTCTACCAGTCGCCTCTCTCCTACGCATATCTTGCACCCATAATGACTGATCCTTGCTGCTTAGCAGTCACAATTGTGTGAAGCTTTAAGTTCTAAAAGGCTAGGGCCTCCACTGCACCAGGGTGGAGATGGGGTCATCATCTTACAGTATGTGAAAAAGCGAGGGCCTTTATTATCTGTGAAAAAAGAAGTCTGCACACTGGTAATGCTGAAAAAAGCTCCGCTGCGCTGTACTTTATTGCTGTCAACGTTTCGATCAATCAGATCTTCATCAGGACATACCCTTTATTATCTTTGACTGTGCTGACAGCCTGCTGTTTTGAGAGATCTTTTTTATATTGAACTAGTATTGTATTCATTTGTTTATTTTGTCAGACTTTCCATCTAAGTGTGCCTTTGGAAGTGATGTGCTGTGATCAGCGAAACTTGCCCACAGTGGCTCTGCAAAATGAGATGAGAATCTGATGATTATTGGCCACGTTCCCCAGAATTAACGGTTTTGGTTTCCTGATTAGCGTGCGACTGTGTCCTATTGATGCTTTGAATAGGACGTCATTTACCTGACCTCAAAGATGCTTAAAGCTGCGCTCTTAAGTAATGTGTCGGAGGCAGACCTTTCCTGAACCCAGTACTGGTAGAGCTGACTGAGCCTCAATTTAATTAAAATTAATGACTAGTGGAAGGCACAGTACTTCTGTTCTTGTACTAGAGTTGCCATTTACCATTTCAAAAACAGCCATTGATAAAAATAAGTCTTTCACACAGAGGACATTTTTAATAAGCTCCCAAGCCAGTCAGCTGGCATGTGTCAAAATCCTACATTGTCCCAATTCTTTTTGTGTGTGTGTGTGTGTTATAATTACTTACTTGTTTTTCCCTCAGCCCTGTTTTGACTTGGATTTAGAATATTTAATGCACTTAAAGGGTTAGATTGTTTTGACCAGTTCTGTTGAATTAGAGAGTACTTACTTAAAAGGTTAGAATATTTTGATCAGTTCCGTTCCTTTGGGATTTTGACAGTAGCACTTGCCAAGTGTGGCTGTTGTTTTTGTTTTTTGTTTTTAAACACTAATCATTAATTAGTACTGTACTTGATTTTACTATGAGCTTAGTATTTCACAGTATTTTCTTATTATGACCTGCAAATATTGTAAGTAAAGTTGCTCAGAGCAGCTGTTATACTGCATGGCGTGTTCCATAGAGTATTTGAAATGTATTTAATGTTCCTAGCTGTTAAGTCTTATTTTTATGGGGTGGCAGGGCTCTAAGGTTAGCAATGTTGTTTGTCATTGGCCTGTCCGTGCACCACTTTGATCCCAAACAAGATGTCTCGGAATCTACTATGGCATTTGTTGTTCACCTTCATGCTCGCTGGAGTTTTACACCTAGTGATTTTGATGACCCCATGGCCTTTCCTCTTAAGAGAAATGTTTAATTAGCACACCAGATACATGAAAATGTAATGGCTGGGCTGCCATGAAACTTGCTGAGCGCATTCGTGCTCCCTGGATGAGCCCTTCATTTCATTGACCATAAGCTTCTCTCTAGCACTTTGCACAGACGATATTGCATAATAGGCAATGTACTAGGCTAATAGGCTAATTGCAGGATGAACACTACTGATGTTGATAACTTAAGTGCCAGTTTTTAGCTTTTGAATTATGGTACTTTATACATTTTATTTCACATTAAAGCTTTTGCTGTTTATAATTATGGCAGTAATAATACTTGAAAATGTGAAATTTGAAAAGTGTAGATTTGTAATTTATTTTTTTCTGCATTGATTTAAGTTAAATCCTTTTAAAGTGAAATACATAATTGCTTTTTCTCAAGACCCATGGGCAGATTGCGTAACATCCAGTCTAAGAAATTGAGTTATTAGGCTTTCAACTTAAACCAAACCTGAAAAAATGATAATAGCTTTATATGGTACAAAGGAAGTAATCTTTATTTCTTAAGCCTGTAAAATAGGCTTTAGTCTGCAAGTAACAGACACTGCAATCTCCCACCTTTGCTTTGGTCTAATCTACAATCAGTCATTGATACAGATTAACCAAACTAAACAGGAAGACATGGCGCATTTCTTTTATCTGCCATCTTTAATGATGAAACTAACAGCTTCTGCAGTGAAATTTGCATTATAGCAGTTGTCAGTCACTGTCTCTCTTAATACTTACATCCACTAGAATGCCTGGTTCTGGTGATTTCGCAATGTGAGGCAAACAGAGCAGATAGTTTCACCCTCTGATTAACACCATTATTATGTTAAAGCTCCGTACCACCATCAATACCTGCCATTGTTTATTTCACAGCCTTATTCACAGACTAAACATGACCACCATTTCGGCCTTTTCAATTTGTGGTGTACAAACTAAACTTTCAGCAGTGACCCCGGCAATATTGCTCAATGCTTGTCCTTGTTGCATCCCAAAAACATGTAGTATTTTTATTCATGCAAATTAATTGTCTTCACCAGGCTGACAGGCTGGGAGGTGAAGAAGACCCTGTCTGTGTGTGCAGGGGAAGTTTTTGGCAATTATATGGGGCTCCCAACCAAGCTCAGCCTTTTGACAGTGCAGTGTAAAAGTGGTTTTGAGTAAATGTTGCAACACTTAAAAATAATGTATGATGACGTAGAGGGAAAAAAACATAGTTGTTGCGTAGTGTAAGTTTGTGGTTCACAAACTGTGGGTCGAGACCCCCAGGTGGGTCCCCAAATTATTTTTGGGGGGTTCCCCAGAGGATTTGCTTAATGTGCAACATTATTTTCTCACTCAACACAGTAAACAACCTAACGTACAGTATAAGTGTAACAGGGAATCTGCACATTTCTAAAGTGACAATTTAAGGACTTTTTAAGGCTCTAAAAATATTTGTTATTGCATCAAAAGTAATCAACAAACTATACTACTGTATAAAAATGGTGAAACATTGGCCAAATTGTCAAATATTACATAAGAAAGAGGCAAACATTGTGAAAATAGCTGATATACTAGATAGATAGGCTTAGGCTTTATTTGGTGGTCAGTAAATATGAAGAACAACATAATACTGTATGTGTATTGTTGTTGCCTGCCTTTTTCCTCCATGTTTTAAGTGCACTTATTTATTGACCAGAGCATGTCAGAGGAGTTGAGTTGAGAGAAATGTCATCATTAGTGCACGAGTCCTCACTGTCGCTGACAGAGTCGGTCCTCTCTCTCTCTCTTTCATCTGTTCATCTCGCACTCACTTACTCACTCACTCACTCGGGCACGTCATATGCATCATGCGCTCATAGGTTATTATAACGTAACCAAATTATGTATCAATCACAGTGATTGTTATTATTGTACAGTATATGGTTAGAATGTTTTATTACGCGGCTTGGTTGAATGCTTGATTCTGATTGGTCAATTACTGAATTCAGCGGTGTGTTATTTCTGAATAATGACCACTGAGCTCAATAACAGACCCCCGTCTAATCAAAGGCTCAGAGCACCTGCTGCGCTGCTTGATTTTGTGCCGTATCCAACATGGCAGCCATGTAAACAAACGTACAGTACAATGTCATTTACAGCTAAACATTGCTCTCAAGAACATTTTTGAAAACATTTGAAGCGAGAAATAGGCAATTTGTTGCAAATTTATGTGGTTGATATTGTTTGGTTACTTTTAGCGTAAACCAGTTGGAATCCCTGATCATTGCTACATTTCAGGTGGCTGATTGCATGCAGCATGTCAAGTGATGAGGCTGGTGAGTGGCATATTTGCAATCCAAGCCCAGGCTACGGCAAAGTGTAGAATGTGAAGTGCTTGCCAATGGCCATGTGACTACCATTAAAGTTAAAATTAACATTAAGGAACATGCAACTCTTTCAACTACAGAGTTTTGATAGTCTTGTGTAGGGCAGACGATCGGAGATGTCTAACTATTGAAACGTCTGGTGACTGATCTAAATTCAGTGTATGAGCTAGAATTGGGTGGAAACAATTGAGAAATGTAAAAATGCACTGCATTGCAGAACCAGTGCAAAGACTTTAGGGCAGTCCTTAATAGTGGGACGGTATCAGCATTTGTTTTCAAAGCAGTATAGGCAATAGGTTTGGTAGCTGCTCTTCTATCCCATGCTGTACATTTAATTTAGATTTCCCCAGACATTTCGGTAGGCGGAGATCTCCGCTCGTCTGGCTACGCGAGACTAGTGTTTTGAGTCACACAGAACACACTGACAGCTCATGTTCATTTACACTCATAGTTAAATTAACAGCATTTTGAGGTGTATTTTTCTATTCATGATGAGCAGACAGTGTCTTCTGCATGACTCAGGCTGGTCATGAATAGAAGAATACAATGCCTTTTAAACAGACTGGACAGCTTATTTATGCATACAAAATGTCCCTTTCCTTCAGCAAAAAAGAAGTCCCCTTTGTCTTCTCTCTGGATCTCTCTTTCTGTCACTGCACCTGGGTGAAAGTTAATGCATGTCAAGCAGCTTCCTCTTCACCCACCTGGTTCTCAGTCTCCAAAGGGCACTGATCCTCAGCCTTACAGTGTGTTCGGCCTAGTTCAACAGCCCATATCTCCCTCAAGAAGGAAGATACCGTAGATAGATAGATAGATAGATAGATAGATAGATAGATAGATAACTTCCTTTATTGATTCTGCGAGGGAAATTCAGGCACCAGAGACAGCACAGCAGTTTAAGATACAGATACAGGGCATTTAGAAGTACAGTAAGATACCTCCATAAGAGTATCACAAAAGACACCAACAGTTATATATATTTTTTAAAAAGTATACAAACGTACACACCACTATACAATCATCCTGCCTGATGCGGACACCATCATTAAGAACCTGAACATGCTATATAGGGCCAGTTAAAACAAACAATCTTAAATGACTAGAATAGATCATAGATTGTAGGGTAAGGGTTGGACCGAACTCTTTGAAGCTTCAAACCATCATTCATAAAAACACGTGTTCATGTCATGTCACGCCCCTCCCATACAAACCCTTAGACCAGGGGTGGGCAACTGGCAGCCCGGGGGCCACATGCCACACCTGCACTTAATGCGGCCCGCAGGTTAATATCGGATTACTGATATACTGTACTATTGATTTCAGCTGTTACAATTCCAAACATGCAAACATGCTTTAATTACTTCAGTTTATATTAGTAGCTTAATGACTACCGTAGTATTAAAATGCTATTGTCTTTTTTATGTCCAATGTATTTGTATTTAAGTTCATAAAGTTAACATAAGTATAACTAAATGCACTTGAAATTAAATAAAAATGATACTTTTCAGGATTCCAATTCGAAAATAGCAAAAATAGCCGATCTACAAGCTCAAAACGCGTCGCACTGCGACGCGTTTTGAGCTTGTAGATCGGCTATTTTTGCTACTTTTGTGTGACATAGACTGGCGAAAAAAGTTAAAATACGGAGAGACAGTATATGCAATGTGGCCCTCTGGAGTGAGTGTGGAAATATAGTGGCCCTCTCCGTCATCAAAGTTGCCTACCCCATGCCTTAGACACTCATACACATTGCTGATCTGCTCTTCCCAGGCTGTCACTTTCTTCCCCCTGACCAGCTGCAAATCTGCTGTATTCCAGCTTAGTCCGTATGCTTGTGTGTGTTGGACGGGTGTCTCGCACAGCCTTTATTTCCCCTCAGTGTCGACTGAGTTGTGACCTTCCCCAGTGGAACAACTTTCACCCCAGTGAGCAGCTGCTGTTTACCACTCCTAATTGGAGGCAGCTGAGTGTCCAGTAGACGGGCTAATGAATAAAATTGCATCATATCATGCCCATCCCCACCCTAACTTAATGGGACTCTGTGCTCTATATTCACACGGTAGCGCATTTGCTCTTCATGCTCTGACCGCTGTGTGAATTATGGTCAATTAAACATTCTAGTATCCTTTTTGAGCTTGGCCCACCCAATGCTAGACTTTTATTATGATTGATGCACGGAGTCTTTGCGGGCAAGCATCTAGATAGGTGGTTTGTCATGGGGACTGTTAAAAACGAAGCACTAAATTATTTGCCGTGTTTTCTTCACTACATACTGTACATGTACTAAACCCACAGACAAGCGTTTCAGCAAATTCTGCGTTGTAAATTTATAATTGTTCTTGTAGCTGTTGTTTAATTAGAACCTATAGGTTAGTTTGAGAAAAGGGACGATGAGTGGGCTGGCAAGGCCGGGCCTGATGACAGCATTTCTGTCACAGTAAATCCTCCAGTTGAGGACAAAGTGTGAAACATGGCATAACAACAGTTAGTCAGAAACAAACCGAAATAGGCAGAAAAGCCTTAACTTTATGGTGCTGTAAACTCTGTGTGAAGTCCTGTGCTTTTTGGCGTTCTCTAATTAAATGGGGAGACAGACAATAATGAAACAGAGCCTGGTTTGTATATCCTCCCTCAACAATTGTCACATGGCAAATCTTTTGATGTTTTGGTTTGACGTGTTCTCAATTTATTTAGAAGTTTTTATTACATATATCTGTATATGGTTTAGTTAACATGTCACTGATTTGACTGCCAAGAATCTAAGTTTGAGACTGCTGCATAATCAATCAATCAAGGACAAAATGTGAATGTGATCAGAAAATTAGACTGAATAGAGGAAAAGAAGTTATACTTTCATGGCAGTGTCTCTATTTTGCATGGACCTTTCTCTGTCCTATGTAAATCTAATGGCTGATAAAAGTTTGAATCAAATTTGTATATTCAGTGGCATGCTTTCATTCCCCTGCCCAGCTAGCATCTGCTCCATGGTTGTTGGACCATATTCAGGGCCGGCACCAGGCACACAGGCACTGTGGACGGACAGGCATTTACATTTCATGGCAATCCAACACTGAGGAACCAGAACCGGTTCCATCACATTTGAATTAACGGTTCTGGCTAGGATTCCCAGATTTTTGCTGCTCTGTAAACGTCTGTATTATGCCTTGATTTGCACTTGTTTGGCTGTGTGCAAGTGACTGAGGGTGTGACTGCATGTGACATCACCTATACATGAGTGAGTGGGGAGTGGAACAGTGTGAAATGTCCATCGATCTCAAGTGCAAAATTTCACGGAAATTGCATGCTGTGTTCATGATTTGAGTACTCCTGCAAACTTTGGAAGCCATTTTTAGCCAATCAGGATGGAATATGAAAAATCTGAAAGACCCGTTTCGTTTAATGACTATAGAGATTCTCTGTACCAATTTGTGGGATTTTTGGACAAAATCTGTAGGAGTACTGTCAAAAAATATGTTTTGCACAAATTGGCCTCCTGGTGGTGCTATAAAAGGCCCATGTGAAAAATTTGGGGCAGAAGTTCGGAATTGGCATCCAGGGAGTGTGTGTGCGCAGTTTCGCTGCGATCAAGCCAACGGTGGCGGAGATTAGCTGGTCACAGACGGACGGACGGACGGACGGATGGACGGACGGACGGACAGGGGGTAAAACATACTCTCTCGCCATCCCTTTCGGCCTGACGGAGACAATTAACCTTGTGATACAGTCTGTCTGCTGCTTGGAACTGGAGAAAAAAAGAACAATTACGCGTGCGCGGGAGGGGGGGGGGCGCATCAGAGAAAGCTTGCCTGGAGCGGCAATTGGGTCTGTACCGGCCCTGTAAAGATGAATAAACTTCATGGGATGCCCACGGTGAATAAATTGCCAAATACTATACTGTAGGCCTACAGTAATGTATGTTACACAAGAGTCGACTAGCTCTCTTGTAATTGCGACCGTAGGTCGCACTTACTATAGAAACCTGCTCCAGGTGTCCGTCCGTCACGTCACTCCGTCACACTTTTCGTCACACTTTTGCCCTGCTCATATCTCCGCACCCGTTGCCCCGATCCATGCCAGATTTTGCACACACACTCCTTACCTGCCAAACTACACCCTCCAAGGACCCCCGGAGCTCCAGGGACCCCCAGCTGCCTCGGGGACCCCCAAGTGTAAAAAATGAGCACATGTGCACACATTACCAAATGACCACCCCAACGGGGCTGCTCACGGGGCATTCCCGGGGACCACCCACTCCTGGTGCTCCAGAACGGATGCAAAAGTGGTGGCACCCCCAGTGGAGGACCCCCTGCCACTGCAGCTCACATAAAATGCCGTAACTCGGGCTAGGAGCGTCCGGGAGAGCCGCGGCCGGTACCTATTCGTCCGCCAAGGCAACGCGGACACCCCACCCCTAATTTCTCACATGGCCCTCTTCTAGCGCCACCTTCAGGCCGCTTTTCACAACACATTTTTGCCCACTACTCCTACAGTTTTGCCCCTAAAAACACGCAAATTGCTACACACTACACAGTATGTCTACACTCATGTCATCACCATGCCTGCCACCACATTTCTCACCATACAGCCCTCTTCTGTATACATGTGACCTACGGTCGCTTATCTCCCGATTAGGGAGTCTTACTGGTCATAGATAGGCTTAGCAGCTGTAGCTGTTAGTTTCACATGCATTTTTTAAAGCTAATGTGATAGGGCAATTTTGTGTTGCTATGGTGACAGTAAGTACTCTTCAGTACTTAAATGTCAACAATTACTTGTAACAAGTACATCAATATACAGTACACTTTACAGAGCTCTCACAGTGACCCAGCTGATACTAGTCATACATAAATACAGCATTTTGCAGGAGGCTGAGGACAGAGGCTTATGATGGGACCAGTTCATCCACACTGCACTTTTGTCCTTTTTACGAAGTTGCCCTTTAGGAGCAGGAAAGCATTTTATGATTTTCTTTATCTCAGATAATGTGAGGTACCGTGCTGTGCGTGACGTCAAACGGCAACAGAGAATACAGTGACAGGGTCTGATAGAATGTGCTGCAAATAGGACACGGCCATTTTTCTTTTTTCAGATTATGCAAGTGCAGATTGTAAGCTTTAAAATGATGAAAGCTTACATCATACATCTGAGAATTGTTGCTTATTTGAATTTTGTTCAACCTCAGAAGCTGAGAAAAATGGAGGGGAAAAAAAAGGAGGAGGGTCTATCCTATAACGTTGGTGGAATCCATAATAACGTGTCATAGACGTCTAGCCTCTTGCAGTGCCACACTGTAAAAATAACAACCAGCCTGTGACGTGGGACTCCAAATTTGTACGATTTCAGCCCAATCAGAGCCCCATTGACACATTACTACTGCTGTGGCCTACTGGTAGTGTGTATACAAAGTTTGGTGCTGATTGGTCCAGCAGTCTGATAGATGGCTAACCTCTTGCAGAGCCACACTGTAAAAATAGGTTTTAAAAAATATATATATATATATATATATTTAAAACAACCTATATCCTTAATTTGCTGGATTTCATTATATTCTATTAGACCCTGTCATGTATTTAGGACGTAAGCAAAACCCTGGTAGGCGGAGGTGCTATTAGCAGGTTTTTGCTGAGTTAATATCTTATATTGTTAAGTCATACTTTTCTTAACATAGGAATGGAAAAACTGCCACAATGGTGAGGTCATTTCACTTGACTCCAGTATGACTGTTTTGTTCACGATTTGTGTTCAGTCAACTATGTAAGTATGTAAGTGGCATCTTGAACCGATCAGTGTGATGAGTTTTATTTTAAGACATAAGGCAAGTTGATCACTGAGTATAAGTAGCTATGTCTTATGACTCACGTCTTGAAATGAAGTGACAAAGCTTCAAAATGTGAAATTATCTCACCCTTTTGCCACCAATAAGAAAAATATTTTAAGACTTAACACACAATAAAATGGTATGATGGAATCTTCTATTTAGTACACAGTACAGCGCGGAGTGAAGGTGAGGATCATTTTAAGACGTGCTTTAATGGGATTTGAATGTGAAAGGCAGCTGCCCGTGTTGGCAGGCAGTAGCAACCTTGATCGTCCCACCCACACATACACAGTTTCATGCTGTGATTAGAATTGAACCCATGAGCTGTTTTCACACCTCACCACACGAGCACAACACACGCCCACACAGACAGACAGACAGACAGACAGACAGACAGACAGACAGACAGACAGACAGACAGACAGACAGACAGACATTCGCACGATCTACCTACAACAACACACATTAATATACGTATATGTGTATGCCTATCATACTCATTCTCTACCATGATAACTCCCTGTCCTTGGGGTGGTGGTAGGGGTTAAACTAAGCAAGGCAGATTATGGCAAATTACAGACACTGAGCGTGTAAATATTGACCCTAATGGGCGAGATGCATACCTCGCACATAGAGTTCTCTATAAGTACGGTGTTAGACAGTAATTAGGAGTGTGGTATCTAATGCTCATCTCCACCGCCAGTCATTTAGGCTGAGGGAGTGTCTTAACTATCAGCTCCATGTAGAGAGAGGGGAGTGAGAGAGGGAGGGGGGGGGGTGGGCCTACAGTGAACATTCATCCTCTACATCCTTAATTAGAAGCTTAATTACACACATGAAATGGGATGGGGGGGCAGGGCAGAGTTAGAGGGGGCGAGGGAAGAAAAAAGTGAATGTGAAAAAAGAGAATGGGTTTATGCATCAGAATGCACGCACGCACGCACACCCTCATCACCCAACCTCGTCTGCCACAGGCACGGTAGACCATGTGACCCCAGCTGTTAGCCTTGCAACTGTGCTCGGGCCTGCTCAGCCCCGGCTATGATGACACCACCACCATAGGCATTTGTGTGTGTGTGTGTGTGTGTGTGTGTGTGTGTGTGTGTGTGTGTGTGTGTGTGTGTGTGTGTGTGTGTGTGTGTGTGTGTGTGTGTGTGTGTGTGTGTGTGTGTGTGTGTGTGCGTGTGCGCGTGTGTGTGGGCCCTATCTGACTGGTTTGCGAGATTACTCAGACCCTCTTCTAGACCAGTGGTTCTGAACCTGTGGGTCGGGGTCCCCACTTGATTGTTTAGTTTTTTTTTGGGGGGGGGGGGTCCCCAGATGACAGTAAAGTGACAATTTAAGGACTTTTAAGACCTTTTTAATACCTTAAAAAGAAAATGAAATGAAAAAAGACCAATACTGCATCAAAAGTAATCAACAAACTATACTATAAAAACTGGTCAAACATTCATATTGTCAAATAATTTAACAAAGAGGAAAATAGCCGAAAATAGCCCATCTACAAGCTCACAACGCCTCGCGGAGCGAGGCGTTGTGAGCTTGTAGATCTGCTATTTTCAAAATGTTTGCCTCTTTCTTATATTATTTGAGTCAACCTAAATGTAATGCCTACAATTCCAAGTGCTTATCAGGGCGGGGGTCCCCAGTTCAAATATGGTCATTTTGGGGGGTCACAGCCTGAAAGGTTGAGAACCAGTGTTCTAGAGTGACGACTCGGCCCCTAGGAGCTACGCTGTAAAGAAGCTCATATTCTGTACATATTCCTGCAATGCCTTCACAGAATGTGGAGACACTTCTTTCCTGTTTTAGCTGAACTTTATGTCTTATTTGATTTCTCACTGGATGATGCTTTTCTTTGTATTACAAAAGTAATACTGTCACTCATCACCGCTTTTCTTATTGTCTTAGTTTCTTATTACTTATTTAAAAAAAAAAAATCTGTAACAAGTTATATTACATATTCTATTACTATATTACTTTTGCACATTTTTATGATGCATTGTGAGCTTGTAGATCTCTTTAACGTTAGTTATTATAAAGGTTTTAATAATCAACATTAAGGGCTCGCAACTTTAGCTGCCTCCAGTCCAGTACTATTTATACGCGCACACACACACACACACACACACACACACACACACACACACACACACACACACACACACACACACACACACACACACACACACACACACACACACACACACACACACACACACACACACACACACACACACACACACACACACGATGCCAGGTTGAAAGGGGTTAATGGAGGCCTTGGCTTCCTCTAGGCTCAACACCTACAGTGCATCATTGCTGTTTGTGAGCTTTGTAGACAGTAAAACCTGGAGTAATTTAACTCTGAAAATGTAACTTTATAATGGTCAATTTGTACACTTTCAAAGTTAAATTGACAATAAAGGATTTCCCTGCGTATGTCTCATTATGAAGAGGGTGTGGAGCACTTGTGCTGTACATAAAGCCTGCATAACTTAATAGGCCTATGCCAGGAGCTGCAAGAAATAGATTGACTATGTCCACAGTTGAAATATTTATGAAGGTTTTGAGGTCTGCTATAACAGGCAGGTAGACTACAGTAGAGGGGGTTTCTCAGAGAACCCTCTGCTGCTTTGATAGGCTTTCCTTCTTCACCTACATTAACTGCTGGGCCTTTGTTGGGTTATTCAAGTTTAGACAGGTTGGCTCCATAATGGTCCGTATTAAGTTTAAATCGCAGCACAATTCTATGTAGAATTCTCGGTTAAACAGTCCCTTGATAACCGATTCTGAGTTGGAATAATGGGAATTCAGGATTCAAGAGGGTTTTACTTGTCACTCATTCATACAAGAACAAGCAGCAAAATGTTGGTGTGGCATTTTCCGTAATACTGTGCTATGGCAGAAACCTGTGTATGTCTGTGTGTTTGCGTGTGTGTGTCTGTCTGTTTGTCCCTATAGCACAACTCAGGTTTGTTTTGTTTAGATCTTTGTTTCGTTTTGGTCCTTGTTCAGGGCTCTGACGCCCTCGGGGGAAAAAAAGCTCTTCCTGAGCCTTGAGCCCCGCATGGGCTTTGAGATACCTCAGACACTTGCCACTCAGCATCATCTCAGACAGTCTATTACTCAGATATTGTTTATGTTACATAATCCTTTATGCCCTGCTCAAGCACCTGCTGTTGAATAGGGATGTGCGCGCATATTCGGCTTTTCGACTAAACGGGTCTGCCCCTACTAACCGTTTTGTAAATAAAATCTGGTTATTCTATAGAAAATAAAAAACATTAATAATTGAGATTTATTATATTTATTATTTACACATTTCAATTTTGTAACCAAATTACTGTCATGTCTTAATACAAGTTTGCATTTAAGAAAGCTAAAATACGTGTCAATTAAGTATTAACATGGATCATTTGCGTGCACTCATTTCACTCATTTCTGCAGCACTGGTCAGCGATGTCGGTAAAAGAAAAAGAAAAAATAGTTCTGTCTTATTTTCTTCTTTCTTTTTCCTTTATTTATTCAGGGAAACCCATTGAGAGCAAGCTCTCTTTTTCAAGGACGCCCTGATAACAAACATTTGAATCACATTACAATGTGATATGAGTAAAGCTTGGGAGTATTTTGATTTGGAAGTCGATGGCACACAAGCGGCGTGTAGGTTGTGTCCAGTTATGCTGGCATATAAGAATTCGACTGGATCGCTGAGAAATCGCTTGCTTAACAAACACCTGGACGTAAACCTCGGCGACCCTGTAGCTAACCAGAGCCAAACACAGGTGAAAAAAAACAAACGCTGGGAACATCCCTACTGTTGTATGCGTCTTGCAGGGAGGGGTATAGTGCCAAACAGGGATCATTGACCCCCATCTGGGTGGGAGCAGAGTAGAATGATTTCAGGACCTTCTTTGAGACCTTGAGTTTCCTCAGCTGCCGGAGGTGGTACGGGCATTGTCTCACCTTCCTCGCCACAGTATCCGTGTGCATCCTCCAGGTCATGTCCTTGTCTATGTGCACACCGAGGTACTGTACTTGAAGCTGCCGCTCACCTTTTCCACTTGTGCTCCGTTAATCAGGAGGGGCGTGTACAGAGGGTCCACAATCATCTCCTTGATCTTTCTGACGTTCACTTAGAGCCTGTTTTCCTGGCGCCACTGTGACAGGCCTGCCATCGCCTCTAGATTTGCCCGCTCGTCTTCGTTTGCGAATGGGCCCACTCCAGCACCGCAGACCTGACAATTTGCCAGTTGCATGGCCAACAGCTGATGCAGGGTTATACATTCCCCAGCAGTGTGAATTAGTTACTGCACCCGCTTCCAATGTTATGTAAATGTATTCTATAATTATTGTAGCATTTAGCCAGGACTTGAAATCAATGGTATAACCCACTACCCCTTTCCTTTTTTCCTTTTGCTCTAAGAGTAATATCCAGTAAGAGTTAACATTTGAGTCAGCAAGTCATTTGATCATGTTGAGAACTGCAGGTACATGTACAGTATAATGTCAGGGTCAGATTGGGTGAGCAATATATGTTCACATGATCAAGAAGCAATTTTTGGGGTGTTAGTCTCTATACTGGTGGTGCCCGGATTAGGCCGGTAAGTCACAAATAGTCATCCACCCTTGCAGTAGTTTCTCATTCTTCATTTATCCTGTCCCACTTTCTTCACATTTAGAAAAACACACCTGGCAGCATGGTCAAAGATGGGGCCCTGAGCACAGTAAATGCCCCAGTCTTGCAGCTTATCCTCTATCTGCAAACACACAGAATACGAAGGAATGCCCTTACGCCCTCACACGGAAACATATGGAAAGAGAGAGGAAATTTTCCAGAAATGTGTTTCCATTTTCCTCTAATGAGGTGTTGAGAGCTGACCGGCTCCATGTCATTGTGTTTGTGCTGGTACCAATGGCCATGGAATTAGCTCTGCTGAAGACTTGGGCTCTCTGCTATAGCTACTGTAACATATTTCTAAAACAAGAAGTGCATTTTGGAAGTTTTCATTGTAAACCAGGAGTGTGTTCCGTCCATGTTGATTTAATCTAGTTTGTATAGTTTCTCCTCAATCGAGGTTAGTTGGGGTTACTAGACTAACTGAGGACATTTGCATTCCTTCTGTGCTGTGCACCTGCCTATGAAGAGCCCACATATTCTATTCATAAGCTTCTAACATCTCACCTACTGTATGTGATATGTACCGTGGCGGTTTCTATAGAGCATTATCTCTTAGCCAGTTAAATTGGCAAGATGATTCCAGGAGATAAACGCACACCAGGAGCGATGATATTGGCTAAGCCCAGTCTGGCTCCATCTAAAAGACAGACTCTGTATTCATTATTGTTGGGCCTTTGCTGTTAAAGTTTTATCAGAACAAAATGACGGTGTGCTGAGAGAGGAGATTAGTGAGGTTTGATATTACATCTGAATGCCAGTGACGCGTATATATGGACCACCGCTGTTGTGTGGGCAGAATCGCTGTGATTGGCTGGCCAAACCAGATAGTTAAGTTTAGGTATGAAGTTAAAATGGTTATGTTTAGGCATGGGGCTAGAGAGTTTAGGCAGTTTAGACGTGGGTAACGATGTGGGGAAGGACTTCAATTACCGCCCCTAAACAGTGGTACCGTAAAATTCACCAGTGATAGGCCAGATGCATATAAGTCCCACATTGATGATGTCACTGTCTGCCTGGGGACACTTTCGTCAGTAGTAATCTGCCAAAGCAATTTCGCACGCACACACACATCACACACGCATGCATGTATACAAGTTGATTTTGCAGCGATGGACAATTTGACATGCATGTAATAGCTGCATGTACAAAGGGGTAGATTTGTGGTACTGAGATTGACCCTGAATGTCCATTCCTTATATTGACATTCGGATATCAATTCAATGTTTCAGATGAGTCATTTCATCTGCATTGCAGGTATTACAGTTGCAGCATTATTAAAATTAGGGACCAACAATCAACCATGTTGATTATCCTGTAGAAATGTGATTATTCAATTCATCTGTGCAATTAAGAAGATCATACAATCATGGTAAGATAGGGTAACAAAGTAGAAAGTGATGGTTCATTTACATACTCATCACAGTTTATCTGTAAACATATCTCTTATTATTAATATTTTATCATTTGGAATAAAGACAAGCATTCATATTTTGATAAAAGTTTAGAATACCTGGCCTTACATTACTTGTTTAAAGCGATCAAGATGGACTGGTATTGCTGCTTGGAGAGGAAGACAGTGGTATCACAGTATTTTTATATTGATATTTGTAAACATGTTCTTTTTTTTTTTTTTTTATAATTGTTTTGTAAATTGTATGTTAATTGCTCTGTGTGGACCCCAGGAAGAATAGCTGTTGCCATGTGCAACAGCTAATGGGGATCCAAAATAAAATAAAAAACAAACAAAAAAAAAACAGTTGGGTACATTTTCAGGATTTAAACTTAACACTGTGCTAGCTCAGCCCATGTATCAAGCTGGAATAGAAGTAAATAAGGACACTTGATGCACCATGACCAACATACAAATAACTCATATGATCTCAACACAGGTAACTCAAACAATTTAGCCCTATAGTCTTCTAACTGGCTTTTTTCCCCTCCCCAATTTAGTCATTGGCAATTCCCTCCATTTGTATAGTCTTTGTCACTGCCAACCCCTGCTGTGTGTCTTGGAGAGGGTGGAGACAACACATGTCTCCTCCAATACACATGGAACCGCCAACCACTTCATTTCAGTCAGACAGACAGTCAATTCAATTCAATTCAATTCAATTCAATTCAATTCAATTCAATTCAATTCAATTCAATTCAAAGGAGCTATATTGGCATGGGAAAACATACATTTACATTGCCAAAGCAAGTGTCAAAATATAGTAAAAGCAGTTTAAGAAAATGGGGGAATTATATACGGTACAGTTGGAGGGGGTACAGCATTGTGTAAACAGAGCTATGTATGTCACATTGCGTCGTTATATACATGTTATATATTCAGGGTATAAAGCTTTTTGAGACAAAGAGCAGCAATCTTTTGCAGTCACTTTGGGACGAATAGCAGCATTTTCAAATGCGATTTAAAGTAGACCATACCCGTCAGGGGATATGAGCACCCAAAGTATGTGCAGTTTGGGTTATGCGCTCATGGTCCGCGTGTTTCACAGGATGTGGCAACACCGGCGCTTGTTTCACGCACATGATTTGGCAACCCGGGAGCCAGCGAACACAAAAACACTAATATACAGCTGACATTTGGGGAAAGCGAAAAACGGGCTTTGGTGTTCCATGCACATGGTAATGGTCAATGGCTGTGTGCAACTGCAAATGCAGATCAATTGCTCCAGCCACTGAGGAGAACCGGGCAGAAGAGATTTTGGGCACAGACAGAGCATTGTAGAATTATAGGATGATGGTATACAAAAACAGCCTCAGACAGTCAGTGAGGAGTTGCAACGGGAGGGGGTAATGCGTGCGAAGGAACAACAATCCCTCCCATCCCTCCCCAGTTCCGCGCCACGCTGAACAGGCACCTCGACCAGCCTGTAGGAGTCGCTAGTGCACTGGTAGAGATTGTCCTCCACCTGCTGGCCAATTGTGTTCGTTGGAGCGCCCGGCCAAACCTGAGGCACCGTGGAGGATTTGAATCCCAGTATCTATGGTGGTGGTGGTTGGCAGGAGCTGCGGCACCCGGACAACCCCTCATGTAATCTATTTTAATACTCAGCATGATGACCAATATCTCTTGACACTCTTCACTTGCACAATAATTGGCATTGTTCAAGAAGTTGAGGGAGAAAAATGGGAGGTGTCAGTAAAAGAATATGTGGGTGTCAGAGTGTAGAAGAGAGAGTAACGTCACGCTTTGATCTTGCCGCAAAGCGGGCTGCTATGGGCTATAGTTCCAAACATTGGAACTATCTCACTGAGATAGACAGAGGCCGGATGCACAACAGGTGCACAAAGTGCACCGCATATGTGTTAGTTGGCGCTTAACCACTTAAGCCCTATATACAGTACACTTCGTCGTACCTTAAACATTTCAAAACTACAAGCTCACAATACGTTGTGATGTGACACATTGTGATCTTGTAGATCTGCTGTTTTTTTAATTTGTGAAGATTCAGACTTTTTTTGTTGTCATTCATTGGACTTTTTTGCCTTTTGACTACAATGACATGCCCACAATATGGAGGTCACATTGAAGGTGTTTAAGTGCAGTCTCAGGACTAAGAGGACAAGTGAAATAATTTGACATGGCATGGAACATTGAACATAGAGTGCCACATAATAGAACATTAACAAGCTCTGTTTCTTTATTCAAGGGATGTCATGCAGCCACTCGGTCCAGTGCAGAGGTGTTCCTATCGATTGCCACAGTGATGGTAGTATGAACAGAAAGTCTGCTATCCATTTTGAGTGGGTAAGAGCCAGGGGACGTTTGTAGGCACAGGCAACGTAGGCATAGGGCCACCCTTAAATATGTGTTTTTAATGATTATAAGAATAATTGGAGATATCGCCTTAAGGGCATCAGAATAGCCAGAGGTATTGACCGGTGAGAGTGATTGACAGTCATTGATTGAGAGTGATGCTGAGCTTGTGGATACCAACTGCTGTTTTGATGTGTGGACGACTGGAGGCAGATTTCAGTTACAGTTTTTAATTGCACCACCAGTACTGCACTGTACCCATAGTAAATATAGTGACTCACACTATCTACATGTATATTTCAGGATTTACCAATGATTATCAAAGCTTGCTTATGTAAAGGTAAGCCTGAAAGACACAATCATGTTAGTCATAACTGTGTAATGGCTGGTGTTTGTTTCTAGGTTTCGCAGATATAATTAGCATGGTACTCTATTCTAAATTGGGCCATTTGACAGGGGCTCAGCAATATCAAATGAAGGCCTGAAACCAATCTTCTTAAAACAAAAAGATTCACATACTTATTTAGATGATGCTCCATTTCAAAGAACAGCTCTGAGATCACCTACATTACAAGCAATCAGTATCAAAAGCTAGGTAAAATCTACACAATGACCTCATTTACATGGACAATACTTTTTCATTCAGAATGAAATAATAACGATCAGAGATTCCAACTTTACTGTTTACATGGACGCTAAAAAAAGTAATCCTCGTTTACATGCCTAAAAGCATTCAATCGAAATATAACTTCTTTATTGTTTTACAATTTTTTTATCCCACGATTTTGTAACCCCTATTTTTCACCCAGTGCCAATGCCTAAGCTTGTAATCCTGGGCGCTACTCTCCCTCTGCCAGCCTGGGGAGAGCCCCGAACTCAGCTCATGCTTCCTTCAACGCATGAGGAGTTAGCAGACCGTTTCTTATCACCTGACAGGGGGGAGTTTCCCCGGTTCGACGTAGTGTGTGGAAGGAACACGTTATTCCCACCAGTTCCTTTCCCCTCCATCAGGCGCCCCGGCTGACCGGGGGAGGCAGTATAGAGACCAGGATTACTGCATGTTTTTTTGTGAGGGTACCTACCCTAGGGGACACGGGGGGAACATGCAAACAAAATATACGTTTGGACATTTTCATTCTGATTGAGCTGTCATTCTGATATATTAGGGCCCATGTTAACGCAGAAATTAAACCCAAAATGTCTGACCTTATACTGTATAGTGACTATACTGTAGCTCCAAATCCCACATTTTACAGTGTAATAATCAGTTAGATTAACTGGGTTGAACTCAGTGCCGTGGCCACGCATGTACTGTAGGTCTGTCACAATTATTAATTGTTAATATTGCATGATCACATTTTATTCAGCTAATCGTAATTATTTCGCATAATCGTTTAATAATTTCCATTAATCTGTATAAACACAGCTGATTTTTGAATAGGTAAAAATAATCTTTTTAAATATTCAAAATGTTAATAAATAGCAAAGAATTGCATCACATTGCGATGCATCATGAGCTTGTAGATTGGCTATATGATACCATCTTATAATGAACATTAGTGAGAAATAATTATACATAGTTCCTCAATTACATATATTTAAGCCATTTACACACTCGTCATGCACACTGCCCCGTGCAATTTTTGTTTTAAAGCCTAAAAGGCAAACAGAAATGTAATTTGTATTTAAATGTTCCAATATTCAATGCCAAAAAGACAATTACATCATTAATCACAATTATTTGTATGGCAATTAATCATCAACTAAAATTTCACGATCGTGACAGCCCTACGCATTTGAGGAATTACGTTGGATAATGATTGACACTGGATGGGATTTAGATGAGGACACTGGGAATGAATGAATGTTTTATGTTCATTCATAATGAAGCCATAATGTAGCTTCAAGATAAGCTTGTGCATATGGTAACCCAGGAAGTCATGTTGTACTGTTTGGTTGTGATGATGGGTAATTTAAATTGATTTTTTTGGGTTATTGCAGCCACAGTGAATGCTTGTATTTATCAGACATCATTTTCAAAACGGTCCTATTTCCCGTTTCACTGTTCAAAAAGCAATAACCATCTGAGGTTGCTGCATGGTAGATACAGCTGCATGGAGAAAAGATAAACAAATTAATAAAAGACGTGCACATCCCCAATGTCCAATGTTGTGTGCTCAAGAAAAAAAAAATCTATTCTTGAGAAGTCTGAGGAAGCGCCTGTGTTGCTCAAAACATCACTGCATGATTGCATTAAATAAATCCTCTAAACCCATTAAGACCGGGAACGCATCTCTGTCATTTTAGATGTCTTTGGCTATTCAAAAATAGCTGTTATCTTTGAAAAATCTTGAAAATGTGTGCAAATCTTTGAATGTATATACTGTATTTTTTAAAGCAAATTTGTAACTCAAATCTTTGCTTCTGGGGGTCCCTGGAACAAAATATTTTGAGATGGAGGTCCATGGCCAAATACATGGGAGGTCCTTGACATGAAAAAGTTTGAGAACCACTGATATTATACATATGTTTTTTTTTTTTTTTTTACCTGTAGGATTTAGAAGACATTAGTAGAATCCCCAGAAGCAAATATTTGAGTTACAAATGTTAGCTTTAAAGATATATATATATTCAAAGATTTGCACACATTTTCACGATTTTTCCAAAATAGCAGATCTACAAGCTGAGCTTGTAGATCTGCTATTTTTGAATAGCCAAAGAAACCTAAAAATGACACACAGATGTGTTCCCGGTCTTAATGGGTTAAAGTGAGCTATTTAGCGCGCATATCTTTCTACTCAAATCTACAGCTGCGTGGAACATGGAAATGTTTCAAGATTGTAATTCACAGTTAATAAAAAGCGGTTCGCTTAAAGTTGACTTTTAATGAACACTTAATGAAACGTTTTTCCATGGGTGACTGCAACTGCTGATGACTCTGTACCATCCATGATGCCCCCAGATGTTCAGAATGGATGTATTTGATGTCGAGTATAGGGATGGAGCTCGAAAACCGGGTCCATTATATACCCGGGCATGAATTTATCGAGACCCGGTTTTCGATAAGCTTTAGGCTTGTCGAGCCTGTTATCGAGTGCAGCGGCCCATGACGTCATGTCTAAACTATCAAAACAAGAGGCGATCAAGAAATAAATCTAATCACCCATGCTGGCACAAACATGTTGGTCTAAAAGTGTATTGATAGCTGCAAGTTGTGCCAAACAGCGCTGTCCGTCCCTCAGTCTATCGTTGCCGAAAATGGCAGATCTACAAGCTCACAACGTGGTGCGAACAGACGCAGTGTGAGCTTGGAGATCGGCCATGTTTGGTGCGTGACACCGTCGTACGATGAAGTATACATTGCGCTTTTAAAGTGACAGTACACACATTAACCGTTTCTTCAATATTATTTTCCAAAAGTAAAAAGGTCACTTGCCTTCTGTCTGTTAGAAAAGTACTGTATTTGAAGGCCCTAGTAAAATGTAGTGCAAGTGATATATTTTGGTTAAAACAAAGAAAAAAAGAATAGAAAAAATAACTATGCATTTTTTGTTTATAAAAAGTTGAAGAGACATGGAGATTTTATAGTAATTATTACAGTACTATTCATAATATAAAGCCATTTGACACTTATTGCACATTATATGAATGGTTGTTTTAATGATAGGCAAAAATATTTTTTACTTTTGTCATCTTCATTTAATTTTAGATAGTGGTCAGCCACAAACTCACTGTTACAGCTGGCCAATAAAAAAAGATACCGGTTCTGTTCAGAATTTTTCGCCTCACGTCTTTTTTCTTAATAATAGAAAAAGATCGATAGTGGGCTCGATAAAAGCTCGGTTCGATAAGCAGCCTCGATAAGGTGCTCATTATCAATAAAAATTAACGAGCTCCATCCCTAGTCGAGTATATATCTGGCAGGCACCGCCTATTTGATGTCGCAACAGCACCTCTCTCCGTCTTGGCAAGCTAGTTCCTGCACAAAGTGGTTACACAGTGCTCATTAGTTTGGTTCCCTTTCACTTTCGTCTGGCACAATAAGGCAAAAGGCTCATCTGCCTTGTCTTACAAATAGTACACCTTTGAAGTATAATTAAGCTCGGACCTGTCACCTCAATTGCCATCCATGGTGGTAAGACACAGGCCATCTACTCGGATCAATAGCTATTTCCCTGAGCTTAGTCATTGCTTGTTTGATGATGAAGGCTAAAAACAGGCGAAGCTTCATTTAAACACTGTGTGTGCACGTTTGTTTGTGTGTGTCTTTCATCTGTTTCAGTCATAATAATCTTGAAGACAAGATGACCAGACAGTGTAAAGACTCAACACATTTCTGTGTATTTATTGTATTGTAGTTGTTGTGATTCTGATTAACCAACAGGATTCTTTTGAGCCCTACTATACATGCAGTATTACATGTAGTCAGAGGTGGACAAAGTACTCAACACCAGTACTTGAGTAAGAGTACAGATACTCCTGGTCAAATTTACTCTACTACAACTAAAAGTAGCTCAGTGAAAATGTTACTCAATTAAGAGTAAAAAAGGAATTGCTTTTAAATATACTTAAGTATTCAAAAGTACATGCTTTTAAAAATACTTAAAGTACAAGTAAAAGTAAAAGTCCTTTGAAGTCCTCGACCCGTCGGCAGTGGCAATGATGTCCTCTGTGTTAAATACAGATACTTTTGTTTTCTTGGCATAGAGCTTGAGGCAGATCTTCCTGCACTTTCTAGTGCCAGTAGTAGTTCCTTTACATTCTCTGCTGTGCCTGAGACTCAGGCAATGTCATTTGCATAGTCAGTAATCATGATGGGAGTTACTAGGTTATCAATCTATCAATCAATTAATCAACCTATCAAACTTTATTTATAGAGCACATTTTCACACAACCTCAAAGAACAAATCAAAGAACAAAAACACATAACATGTATAAAACACATAACATATATAAAACACATAACATGTACGCATATAGGAGAAAGACACAGACCGAGATTGTACATTTACACCTATGTACACAGAAGGTAGTAAATGTTAGATAGGAGTTAAAATAGGAATATCAAGGAGTGGATGTTAAAAGCCAGAGAGAAAAGGTGAGTTTTTAGTAAGGACTTAAAAGACTTAAAAGACTTGCTGTGGGGGAGATTGTTCCACAGCTCTGGGGCCGCCACCACAAAAGCGCGGTCAGCTTGAGCTTAGTCTTCCTCGGGACCAGCGTGGACCCAAGTGCCTCAAAAGATTATTATTTTATAACAGGAGTCACACATGAGTGACACATCGCTGACAAAGCTGCTCTCAGTTCACATTAATTATATTCCAGTTCTTAATGTACTTTGGTGGTAAAAAAAAATCTATTTGGTACAAATTCTCCAGGGCCCTCAACTGTGACCATTCAGCTTCAAAGATTAGGACATTGAGCTAACTTTAAACTGAGGCCATCTGTTTAAAAACATGTATTTTTAGCGGCGCTAGCCGCTCTATACCTGACTTTGTCCGTGTGCGTCAACGTTCTGATTGGTCAGGTGTGTCAACAAAGTGATTGGTCAAGCTTCACGTGACAGATGGCTATAAACACATTATAAACACATATCGATGACAAAATGTATCAAAGGCGCCGCTACCTTCACACAGGGTGTGATTTTTTAAATGCATAGAGCTGTCATGAAGGGCATTTTGATTACCGTGACTGATTACACATATTTTTACACCAGGTATGGCTTCAGGTATTTCTGATTAAGGGGTTAAAACTTGTGTGTGTGACTTGTTGTTGAGTACCCTACCCACCCAACATAAATCGGCATCCATTCCTGCAGAGATGGTGGTTGCGGAGAGGCAGGTGTTTGCAAGGCATGTGGTTAGACATCAGACTATCAGTGCTAGACATGATCTACAGCCTTCTTTGTGACCAAATCCTCTGCTCTCATGAGAGCAGAGGATGTTTCATATCTACCCACACGCACAACCATTAACTTCACCTTGTCAAAACAAGATGATGCCGACGTGCGCAGCAGAAAACTTCACCCTGTCAAAACAAGATGGCACAGAGACAAGTCGACTTGCTTTGTCTCCAAACACACAACCTTTGATTTCCTATACTAACACATCTGGTCAAAATTCATGTCAGATCCTGTGTCTAGGTGAGACATGACATTTGACACGATCTAAATGTCTCAATAGAAGAGCAGGGAGACAAAATAAGTTATATTGTATTAACATACTCTACCATACAGATTGGACAAAATTACATTTTATTCATTAAAAAAAAGTTACATAGTTCCTCTTTAAGTAGATTTAAGTATATTTTTTATAGTACATGCTTTTAAAAATACTTGAAATACAAGTAAAAGTAAACGTAGAAGTACATTTCTTAATTTTTATATCAATGAATTGTTGTAATGTTTTCAAAATGAATTTATATTGTTTCAGAGAAGTAACACTCTGAAACCAACTGCACTGCATGCGCTGATGTGCTTGTACTGTAGAACCACTACGTTATACAAAGCCTGCAGAAACACCTATAAAAAGGAAAATAGAAATGACTGAGGAACCAGAACTAAATACTTTTACTCCCATACATCCATACAAGATGTAACAAAGAGGCGAGCGGAGGGGGAAGCCAGAAACACGGCTAGTGTGAGAGCAGAAGTGTGACCAATTGCATTTTAGGGAAGAAAAAAGAAACAGCCAACCTAAAAGTACTCAGTACTTTACAGCCTTCTTAGAAATGTAGTTGAGTAAAAGTAAAATATTTGTCCATATAAAAAATCTAATACTCAAGTAAAGTCCAGATTCTCAGAATCTGTACTCAAGTACATTTACTCCGTTACTGTCCACCACTGCATGTAGTTGACCGGGGTCCCACAGGGCTCTATTCTAGATCCTCTAGTATCTCCCTCTACACCAGATCTCTCTGCTAAAAATAGAAGATCTACAAGCTCACAAAGCATCGCGTTCCAAGCTTTCCTCTGCCATGTTTCATCCACTCCAGAGGAGCCCTTTTACCGTCACCTCATCCTATGCTATGTCCTGCGTGCATATGCTTGACTTATTCACAGCCCCTCTGTTGGATTCCATCTAACTCAATCACACAGACACACAAAGAATCAAATGTCATACTCATTATAGCTCTCCTGTGCCCTTAACCCATTCAGTCCGGGAACGCTTCTACAAATGTCTTCTAAATCCTAACAAATCTCTTCTAAATCCTAACCGTTTTCTGAAAACCGTATGTTGCTATAATATCAGTGGTTCTCAAACTTTTCCATGTCAAGGACCCCGAAAATTATATGTATTTGGCCACGGACCCCCCCCCCCCCCCCCCCCCCAATCTCAAGATATGTTGTTCCAGGGACCCCCAGAAACACAGATAAGAGTTAAAAATGGACGCTTTAAAACATATATATATATATTCAAACTAAGATTTGCACTTTTTTTTTTTTTTTTTTTAAATAGCAGATCTACAAGCTCGTAGCTCGCGCTATGAGCTTGTAGATCTGCTATTTTTTAATAGCCAAAGAAATCTAAAAATGACACAAATGCGTTCCCGCTCTTAACGGATTAATGTCTTCTCTTGCAACTTCTTCTTCTTCTTACTTGCTGTTTCTGCCTCACTCAAACTGTTCAGCCAAGAGTGTGTGGGTTACACACTGTATATACAGTAGATTGTGATAATGGCAAAGTAGCCCTTTCTTTGGCCAGTATACGTGGTGGTGACTCACGCACAGAATGTCTGCGAGCGAGATAGATGTGTGTGACCCTTCAGCAGTAGCTTCTATGACGTGATGTCTGCAGGGGTGTGAGGGGGAGTACAGACTGATAACCTCTAAAGCCTCAGTTATATGCTTAGTTGCGTGCCGGTGCCGTGCTCAGTAAAACGCAGATCTACAAGTTCTACAACGCGCCACGAATGTGCCGCGTTGTGAGCTTGTATATCTGCTATTTACGGGCACGCAACACCAGCGTGCAACGAAGTATACATCAGGCCGTTAAGCCATTGGCACACACACACACACACACACACACACACACACACACACACACACACACACACACACACACACACACATTCACAGCTACACGCAAACCACACATGCATGCCTTCATATACATGCCAGTACAAACACTCAAACATGTACTGGCGCACACACATACATACATGGACAAATGGCTTGTATGATTGCCAAGCAGGGTCTCTGGAGTGGACAGCAGTCACGATTTTAATGGCTGTGCTTGGTGGTGAGATATAGTACACTGTGCAGTGTGTTGAGTCACATGTCATGTATGTACAGGTTATCACCATGCACAACTGTGCATGGTGATAATAACTGTGTGTGTGTGTGTGTGTGTGTGTGTGTGTGTGTGTGTGTGTGTGTGTGTGTGTGTGTGTGTGTGTGTGTGTGTGTGTGAGAGGGGGGGGGGGGGGGGGGGTTGCGTTTGCGTTTGTTGCATGTGTGTGGATGTCATGGTGCATGTGTAATGTCTCCAGAGAAGACATGAATTTGCCGTGACACATTTCCAACTGCATAAGCCCTCTGGCAGCTACTGTACGTGTTCTTATCCAGAGCTGCCTGTGACTTAATAAAATACAGGGAAGAAAATACAAAACCAAACAGCACAACTGGTCCTTTTTATTTTCAATTAAGAACTATAATAAAAATATAATGTATTTCAATCATTTATAAGGTAGCACTGTCTCACTCTAAAGCTATGTGAGCTATCATGGTAATAGCCGTTACAGTGTAATATGTGTTAGGGTAGTATAATGGACATAAGCCGCTGGCTTTTTTTTGCGTTTTATCCTTTTTATAATGGTGTGTGTGACAATGTATGTGTTTTACATATGTTTATTATCAATAAAGAGGTCAAAGTCATATCATTTGTCGGGAACAAATCTGCTCAGAATGTGAGATCATGTTCAATGACTATTCTTAGTCTTATTTTAAGATGGCGTTATTTTAAGATTTGCATAGTTAAAATTGCTTTGGAAGCAAGTTAAACTCAAAAATGTAAATGTGTAGGCTACTGTGGAAATGTAAGTAAAGTCCTTGGTAAAACTATCCAGAAACATAAAATTATATAGAAATATAAAAAAATTCACAATGTGTACAAAATATAAAGGGATTTTCTTTCTTGGCCTACTGGCAGCGTGCACAAGGAATTTGGCGTCTACCGTCTAGTGGTTTCCAGTGACATGTACACACGCGCGCGCACGCACGCACGCACACATGCACGCACACATGCACAGATAGACACACAGACAGACACTAGATGGCTTGCCTCCTAGGAGCCACCCTGTAAAATTCTCATTCAAATCCTCAATTTCAATGAAGTGATTAATCTGATTAAATGAGTTAGTCTTTTATTACATTAGCATTCTATAATTAATGTATAATAACAAAAAAAGTTTATTTTAAATGACTTAAGTCATTATCTATAATACTGTAACTAATTATTATTTTTGTTAGTGTAATGTAATCTTTGACCTAATGGTAAATGGTGCATTTATATAGCGCTTTTATCCAAAGCGCTTTACATTGATTGTGCCATTAACCCATTCACACACACATTCATACACCGATGGCAGAGGAAACCATTCAAGGCACCAACCTGCTCATCTGGAGCAATTAGGGGTTCAGCGTCTGATGATTTTTAACCCATGTTGGACGGGAACCCCTTTTTTTTTAACTATACCTTTCAGGACGGGAACCCCTTTTGGGGTTCCTGTTGCTATGTCCAGTATATAGCAACATACATTTTTTGAAATTTTTGAATAAATATTTGAAGTTTTTCAGGAAACTTAGGTCAGGATTTAGAAGGCGTTTTTAGAATCGGCCTCAGGTCCCAATGGGTTAAGCAAATACGTGTGATGTCATTCGGCCAACAAACACAGCTAGTGCCAAATGTGAAAAGAATTATAGACTTGTGCAAAAAAAGAAAATAAATGCCACACGTGCAGCATTCAAATGCTGCTTTTCCTGACCAGATAACTGATAAATGAGAGACATGTACAAAAGACCAGAATATCATCTTCATCCGTAGCATACAGTATCTCTCCTCACTTCTTTCTCTCGCATTTCTTTTTCACAAGGTTCAAACCAAAGTAACTTAAGCAGTTGCATAAAGCTCTATGTCATGCCAAGCATTATTCCGAAACTCTTAGTCAGCAGACATCTTGGATTCTGCCAAGAGCTTAAAATGCCACAAGCCTGATTTTTTTTTCTTATTCTCAGGGAGAGGTGGGAGGTGGAGGTGAAGGGGTGGAGGGGGGGGGGGGGGGGGGGGCGGGGGGTCCCACTTTAATTTTAGACCCAGCATCTCAGTAGACACACATTCTGGTACATGACTTGATTTCAACTGGCTCTGGAGGGGATCTTGTTTGTTTTCCCGTACCGCTCCAATATTCTCCTCTACACAAATAAAACATCTCATTTGAATATATATGACGAGGGAATGAGGGAGGATATTGGTCCTGCTAGTGTTTACAGTCATGGTGTAATATATCAAGTTAAACAGTCTGTGAAGGGGCTTTGTTCAAAGAACATTATTTGATTTAGTTTGAGTTTCTGTTTGAAGAGTGTTCTCCTTTAGGAATTTCCACTTTATTGTGAAGGGAACGGTGGAGAGAGACATGGAGGAAAGGGCAGACAAGAGAAATGACGGGGCCTTGAGCCAGAATCGAACCCAGGATATTGCAGTTGAGTGAGTGGCTGCTGCCTGTACCAACTGGGTAAACCCGGTATGTAGCTATAAACAAACAAACAGTTTTTAGCAGCTCTGGTGCTGAATTTTCCTTTGACTTTGATATCTTAATTTTTTTCCTGAACTGTTGGATAGCATTAGCAGGAGGCAGAGCAGGCAATGAGTCTTGATGACTCCCAGGGTGGACAAGAAGGCTCCCACTGGTCTCCATCCCACTGGGATTTCTATTAAGTCCCGTGACATTTACATGACCTGCTGCTAGCAGTAACATTTTGTGCACAGTTACACGCTGTGGTGGATCAGTAACTTGTGGGATACATACGTATATGCATGCATGTAATTACGCACGCACGCATGCACATGCGCGCACGCACGCACATACACACACACACACACACACATACACGCATGCACGCGCGTGCGCGCGCACACACACACACACACACACACACACACACACACACACACACACACACACACACACACACACACACATATTATTTATTATGGTTTTGAAGAGCTGGGCAACCTTTCCCAAGAAAGTCTGTTGTTGCTTTTCATCATCCACGTATAGAATTTGAAAATATCGAAATTTAGCACTACCGTACCCTTTCCTGAGACGTGTGAGAGCAAAGCTGGTAGGGAGATTGCTGGTTCTCCATTATGGATGCCCTGTGACTTTAGTTCCAATGTTCAAATAGTAGACTAAGGCAGTGGTTCTCAAACTTTTTCATGTCAAGGACCCCCAAATTGACACTTATTAGCTTGCGGACCCCCATTTGAAAAAGATATGCCAGGGACCCCCATAAGAGAATATTATTACGGCTCTAGCAGTGATTCTCAACCATTTTAATTTCAAGGACCCCCCAGTTTGACATGCATTAGACTACGCACCCCATTTAATGGCATCTCTATCTCTGGGACCCCAATTCATATTGTAAAATCAATGTTAATTTAACTCTGAGAGCGCTCTCAGAGTTACAGACCCATAAGGGTCCATTTGGTTCCTATCCATCATTTAGCTGGGGACCCCCTGGAACCCCCTCAAGTACGCCTTGGGGTCCCCGGACACCACTTTGAGAACCAATGGACTAAGGTATATATTTGAAAAAGTATTTTGATATGTAAAACCCCCACATCCAAAATTAGTTCTGGCACCTATATTGTCATCACTGTGCACAGTAACATACAGTACCGTATTGTTTGGAATGCAAGCAATTTCAGCCGCGTGTGGGGGAACATGAGCTACAGTATAGGAATCGTCAATGAAATTTTGATTCTTAATTATTTTTAAGGGCTTGCTGATGTAATCACGCAATACGTTATCGGTTGACAAGGTGTTTATCACATCTATTGTTAATTATATCTCCATTACCATGGATATGCTCTAAACGTGTGAAAAACATATTTTTCATTTCATTAGGTCTTTAAGCGATGCTATAGCTAGGAATACTGTGGCTGCCATTCCGTAAAGACAGCATTACTGTATGTATTTCTCTGTAGCTCAGTTAAGAAATTTGAGGGTGAAAAAAACTATTGAGACTTATCAGAAAGCTGCCTGTGGCAGTTACTCTGCAATGGAATGGAACCAGAAAATTGCTTGAGCGAACAGGCTTGCGAGGAAATGAGTCGAAAAACACTCTATTGTACATAAATATTCTACAAATGAGGCATTACTGTGTGTGACACTAAATGGCCCCCTCTGAATTCACAGTACTGCTCCGTTGATGCAATATAGAAATACACTCTTAGACAGGTCTTGGAAGTGTCCTGTGTGATATTTGAAATAACTCGACATTTACCTGCATTTTATGCCTAGCATTTCCATGAATAAATCAGCCAAATGGTGGCTACTATGAATACAAATTATTTAGACTAGAGCGTATGGCAAGATTCCACATTTGTTCCATTTTCAAACAGGCACACAGTGGAATCCATATTGCATTGACTGCGCTGTTTTGATGTCAACAAGGACAAACATTTGAAATTCAATCAAAAGTGAGGATGAGCCTCTTGGCCAGTGCTTCAGCCAGTTTCTCTCTCTCTCTCTCTCTCTCTCTCTCTCTCTCTCTCTCTCTCTCTCTCTCTCTCTCTCTGGTGCTCTGAGACCCTGTAGGTCACAGCCAGCTGTTCCACTTTGCAAGGCAATAAAAGCAAGCAGTTCCTCATGGCTACAGTACGCTACTGCTCTACATGTATCTGCCGCTTCACGCAGTAAAGTCCCCCTTATTGAATTCACCCGGTATCTATACTGTAGTAGTTAAGCAAACAGTTATTTCTCGAGCGTTACACTATAGAGAGACAAGTTAGTTTGTCAAACAAAACTCAAGTTTCTCTCAGCCGCCCCATTGTCACATTATTCTTAGTTCCACATTATTGTGATTTCTTATGCACACAGAGAGTGAAAGCCACAACCACTTAGTGTGGATTTTGGTTGAGCAAGTGTGCTGTAAAAAAAGGAGAGGAAAAAATAAAAGTTTGTCGACTACCTTTTTTCACTGACGAAAACTAAATAAAAACGAAATAAAAACTAAGCTATGATGACTAAAACCAAGACTAAATATATTGACAATTTCGTCAACAAATAAGAACTAGACTAAAATGTTAGTGAGGGACTAGTGGAGAAGAGATCCAGTAGAACTAAAAGACAAGTAATTTTATGTTTGGTTGCGCTCGGGTGTTGCGCTCTGAAAATTTTAGTCGACTATAACTTTATGATATTTAGTCGACAAAACTAGACAAAAACTAAAACATTTCAGGTGACTAAAATATGACTAAAACTAAATCGAATTTTATTCAAAAGACTATGACTAAAACTAAATCAAAATTTGCTAAGTCAAAATCAACACTGCACCCATGCACTGCTGAACACCATGCCAGAACAGCCTAGTGATCCAGTTGTCAATCATTGAGTTAGCTCTGTTTTAAACCTCTTACGACTAAGTAGAAAAATATATATATACGCTTAACCTTGTCCAGGCAAAGCATGTTTCCATCCAATCCAGGCAGCTGAGACACTTCATTCAGACTGTTTCCACCTGCATCTCCATCTGCTTTTTCCTGCTGCCCCCCCCCCCTCCCCCTCTTTTTTTTTCCTTTCAGTTTAATCATTTAATTCATTTATCTTTATCTACCCCGAGTTATTCTTTATCCCTTGTTTTGGGGATTGGTACAGTGTGCTTGTGGCACAAGCCAGATAGTGTGACACAGATGCAGTGGTGGAAAGTAACTAAGTACATTTACTTAAGTACTGTACTTAAGTACAATTTTGAGGTATATGTACTTTACTTGAGTATTTCCAATTTCCAATACTTTTACTTCTACTCCACTACATCTCAGAGGCAAATATTGTTCTTTTACTCCACTACAATTATTTGAACACTTGAGTTTATACTAGTTGCTTTTCAGATATAAATTGTCGTATTATGAAACATACATTAACCACTTTAGTCCTATACATAGGCTATTTGAAAATAGCCGATCTACAAGCTCACAACGCGCCGCATCGCGACGCGTTGTGAGCTTGTAGATCTTCTATTTTCAAATATTTTAGTACTTTTACTTTTGGTACTTTAAGTACGTTTTGATGCCAATACTTTTGTACTTTTACTCAAGTCAATTCTGGACAGAGTATTTCTATATTGCAGTATTGGTACTTTTACTCAAGTAAAGAATTTGAGTGCTTTTTCCACCACTGTACAGATGTCTACTCGGAAGGTCACTGGAAAGATTACATCAGTTGTACAGTAGATGACCCGGCAAGAAGATCACGAAAAATTCAGTGTAAACAGACGAGAGGTAGTACAGTTGTACGACTGAAAGGCCATATAGGCTGTCTGAGGTCAGCACGAGACCACCGTGACCTTTGAAAAAGGCCCATATAGGGATTATAGGAATTAGGTTGGAGGCGATAATTACACTATGTTGACCACACCTGCTGGCTGATAGATTACCTAAGAGCTATGTGTTAAATACAATATTATCAAAACACGGTAGCAGAGCACCTACTTACTACACAGTATTATTGAACGCTATACACTGTTGCTGCAGGGCAGGAGCTGCTTAGTATTTTCAAATACCTTCAGAGCACAATTCAAATGGTTTGGCATTCTGTTCTCTGAGAGAAATTGGGTTTTATTATATGGTGCTTATATGGTGTTAAAAAAAAAAAAGGAAGAAAAGAGAGATATAAGACTCCAGGGTAGGGGCCAACAAGCCTAGTGCTTCTCCCTAGCCTTGTTTCGGACTCTTGGACACTGCTGGGAAAATTGTGGTGATTTGTGAAATGTAATTATCTACTACTTACAGTATGTGTCCATTATCCGAAAAAAAAGAACAAAAAATGAACTGAAAAAAGAAACTGAACTGTGTTATAAAGTTCTACTTTATTTTATTTAATAATGAACACAGTTAAGTGACCATCACACTACGCAGGGTATGTGCAGAATGGGGAACTTGTACTTGTACCGTGACTGCCACTGGAGTACCTGTGAGGGAGACAGATTTGCTAAGAGCTGGCAGGAGACTGTGCTACAGGCTACGGCTGCTGTCTGTGTGGAACTAGCATCATCAAATTGACAAAGGCTGCAGTTAATTATGCAATCTGCGAGAGAGCCTCCCTTATTGTGCATGTGCGGTAATTAAGTCATGACAACAGTAGTTGAAGTACAGCCTTGTAGGCAATATTGTTTTCCCGGGATAGCTGGGGAAGACTTCAGCTGTGACAGCCTATGATTAGCTTAGAAAGGGGAAGGGAGCACTCATTTTTTCACGTGATCAACAATTCTGTCCACCACGGTTTGCCAACTCGGACAGCGCGCTTGTTGATGCCATTGGCCAATTGGTGTGCCATTGGCCTAACTCGCCTTGGCTCGCTCATTCGTGCCTCAAGGCCTTTCTGTCGGCATCCCTGCCTTGTGAGTTAACAAAAACAAGCACCCCTCTTCCACCAGCCATCCTTGGAAAAACAAGCGCCCTGTAGACACTCAACAATTTAATGAAGACAAAACATCAAATGAAGCAGTCTTTCTTCAATTGAAATTTGACGATACGATGCGATGTGAAAGTGGCGTCTAGCCAACAGCAACTCGGGACTCTAATCTAATCTAACATCAGGGTATTGAGCTCTACAGTGTTGTTAGCTAAGCTGTTGCAGATGTTACATAATCAAGGCGAGTGAACTGTCCGACATCCGGTCTCTACACGCGATCGTGGGCGGTGCCCCCAGAGACAAATTCAATGTATATATATATATATATATACTATATATATTATTATTTTTTTGCCGATGTGTTCCCAGATTGGCCTTTAAAGTCCAGCTGCAATGGCATTTTTGCGACCTCTATTTTGAAGTGTCAGCCAATCACTGTCTCAGCCGACTGTCCCGTCCCATAAGGCTATGGGATCTAAGGATCTAAATGCAACCGGACTTCCTTGTCATCATGCACTGTGTGTGTGTGTGTGTGTGTGTGTGTGTGAGTGAGAGAGAGAGAGTGTGTGTGTGTGTGTGTGTGTGTGTGTGTGTGAGTGAGTGAGTGAGTGAGTGAGTGAGTGAGTGGAGAGAGAGAGAGAGAGAGAGAGAGAGAGAGAGAGAGAGAGAGAGAGAGAGAGAGAGAGAGAGAGAGAGAGAGAGAGAGAGAGAGAGAGAGAGAGAGAGAGAGAGAGAGAGAGAGAGAGAGAGAGAGAGAGAGGCAGTGTGGTTACTGTACATGGACATGACACTAACTGACCTCTCTCACCATTGCCTTTTTTTATATATCCAAATAAGGCCAAAGGCAGGTGAGAGATTGTTTTCACTCCTGTCTGTCTGTGTGAGAGACAGAGTCAAGAGTTAATCTTGCAAACCTATATATACCTATGCCATAGGTATATATAGGTTTTCAAGATTAACTGACGCTGATTGTTATAGTATAGGTATATACCATAGGTCCTATGGTATACACCTATACTATAACAATCAGCGTCACATTTCTTGTGCATGTTAATTATGGTTATGATTAGACATATCCGTATATACAGTACAATATACGCATGACTCCTGGTGGAGATTTGCGCCCCATGGAGCCCACCATTCTAGTTCTGTCTGTCTCAGGATGAATGGAAGGTGAGATGACGCAGGGAGGTAGAAAAGTGTTGAAAGGGACGACTCGGAAAGTAGGAGAGGATGGAAAGGAAGGCATGGGATTTATACTGAGAACGTGTTTGTGACTGAACCGAGAGAAAAATGATAAAATGATGTCACGTGGCTCAAGTCGCCATTCGGTTTATGTACTGTGGTTGATTTTGGGAGCCCTTGTTGTTTTCCACAATAAAACAAGAATACAGCTTTTTGTCTGGCTGTTTGGTTAATGAAACGGGTCTGGAACCAAGTGGCTTTATACTACACATATAACGGCAAATATAACGCACGGCTGCTACTGTAAAATGGACTGCTTTTCCCCATTCTCCGGCGTGATGCAGAGTGATGTCAATGTGGCTTCTAGAATAAAATAATTAAAACCTACTTCAAATTGAAGGTCCTCTGGTCTTGACACATTTCTTAAGGTACATACTGTATAATAATTTATTTTAAAAAAACTAGCCCTACGCCCATCATTAAGCATTGGACGATGTCCCACTTGTTTCTGTCTGGATGTCAGAGTTCACGTTTCTTCTGGATGCAATGGTAATGATGGCTATAATGAAGTGATTTTGGAATCTGAATAGTGTTTCCAGATGCTTACAGGGTTCAACATTGAATGGGAGGCATGGAAATATGTGTTCCATGGGTATACTGACCTGAGATCAGTCCCCTTTTCCTAAATCTTAAACAAACCATTAATGGAAGTAATGCTGACCCTGGGCAGATGGTGATGTTTGCTTTCTTGGCTTCGTCAGACATGTCTGCAGTTTCCCCCTTTGGCTATTAGTAAAGGTGGGTGAAGAATCTGCTAAAATAACCTGATATATATTACAGTGGAAGAATGTACTGTAGGGTCCAAGCGTCTTACTGCTTGCTGCTGGTTGTTCCGTTACGGTATTTGTTGCATTTCCCCTCACTCCAGAGCACAGGCACGCAAAAGATCAAACACGCTAACACGGAGAGGCACCCTGCTGCACATGTAAGCATAAATGCACGCACGCACGCACACACACACACACACACACACACACACACACACACACACACACACACACACACACACTCACGCGCACAGTTTGTATGCATCGCACACACAGTGCAGTACACACATTCAAGCAAACGCATCTAGACACACGCCTACACAAAGGTGACATTCAAGTTCGGATCCTGCAGTGTTCATTTAACTCTTTTACAGTTTCAAAA
>NC_139939.1:49439414-49556914 GCF_963454915.1 Gymnoscopelus microlampas | reverse complement strand
TCTGTCACAAGAACGGGAAGAGAGTGGGTGGAGATTATGACTGTAGGTATGACTGTAGTTGTTGGTGGGTTTGTTTTAATACCTTTGATATTAGCTTTAGCTCGCTGGAGATAATCACCACCAACTAGCACATCTTGTACTGTACCATAAAAGCCGAGAAAACACTTTGGCGAGTCACATCGAAAGGCCGCGACACATTTGCTCTATGAAGGTTTATTTCATTCTGACATAATGTTATCCACCACTACGTACACACCAGCCGTGCATGTTGTTCCCTCCCCCCCCCCCGTCCCCCGTCCTTTGTAATGCATGTTGTCAAAATCTGGCCTGACTCTAAGCTTCCCTAAGACTTCCAGCTGCTCTCTCTGAGGCTCCTGCCAAATGTGTTGACACACCATACCTCACTGTTTAATATGCGCTCACTCCCTCCCGTATACCCATGCTTTATGCATTATGGCTGATTTTTCCAGCGAGATGTATCCATGCAAAAATACAAAGAAAAATGACAATTTGATTGCAAGTTCAATGAGTACCCCTTAAGGCCAGGCTTCAGCAAATTATACCGCACTGTTCAGGTATCTCAATGAATGCTCTGAAAGTGTTTACAGTATAGTATTTATCATATAGTATTTATCATGGTTGACTCGGGCTCAGATTGGAGGTGTGTACACTGAAGTGATCGATGCGAAGGGCCAAAAGGAGAGAACATGATGTACTGTGTAACATTGCCACTCATAATTCTGTGTTCTCTAATCATTCTTCTATTACAATCAATTAACCTCTGCCTACAGATTACTCTCTCTCTCACCTAATTCAACCCTACTCTCAGAGGTTTTGGTCTGGTTTGATGTTCTTTGGCACAGTCCCCCCAAAGAGCATCATTAGCCGAGTACTATGCTAGTTGAAGGCTTTCGCCTTATTGACCGACCGAACCACAGTGTGTATTTTTATGCAGGGTAACACATGAGCTCATGCATATTCAGTTACAAAGTACTGTACCATGGTCTTCTGGCTGAGGCATTTAAGGGTAATCAACTATGTATAACAGTGTGTAGAGAATTCCTTACCAAATACAGAGGATTATTGTATGAGGACCCTTTTAACAAGATTTCGTTTCACCATCATTGTAGTGCTAAATGGAAAGCAAACAATTGCATTAATGGTTCCCTGACTGATTTAGTTAAGCTGAAATTGGCAACCGACCTGAAAATGTCCCGTTACTGAAAAAATACTATAGCAATGATTACTATCAGAATATAGCTTTAACATTTTAACCGAAAACGTTTTGTTTTGACCAAAAATGATCACTTACCCTACCTTTAAACAGTGACCATATACATTAAGAAAAGAATAGGGATCAGAAAGATTACATCTATGCCATATAATTGGGCATTGTGAATCCTTCCAATTGGCTGCTCTGTGGCCCGTGGTAGGTCTACATGTAAATGACATATAAAAGGCATGTACAGTCAGTGTGTCCGTACTCTAGTCTACATAAACCCATCATAGAACATCACACATTGTGCTTCATCTCCAGCAGTGGCAGTTTTCTGTCTCCCAGATTGTTTGACCATGAGGTGGTGGTGTAGTTTCCTTTTTTTTAATGTTATGCAATTACTCTCTCACTCTCTGTGGTGGAGATGTTACTTGTCAAACTGCATGATTCTCTGGGTTATTGCACTAATTGACTCTGATTCTGAATCAGGATATTCTCCTTTCATCTAAACTAAAGAAGAAGGCCACATGTTTGCATACTTTTAAATGGCCTTCTCCCATGGATGCACTTTGGTAAGTCACTCTGTATAAGAGCGCCTGCTAAACACCCTGAATTGATAATTGGATGGAGACTTTTTTGGAGACGTTTTTTTTGTTTTGAAGGCATCCATTTACTGTAAAGCAATGGGCAAAATAACCATCAATTTATACAAGGGTACTGATTTTTTGTTTAGCCTAAAGGACAGAGCATGTCACACAAACACTACAAACATAAGGGGCTTTTTGCCAGACCCAGGGGGTCGGCCTACACGAGGCTTTGTCGGTCGGTCTGTCCCTCTTTTCCTCTGCACACACGTCATGCGAAGTCCGGCCATTCAGATTTCAACCACTAGGGGTCTGGCAGTGCTCCGAGGAGCACTTTTTCTAGTTTTCCTATTGGGGCCAATACGAATGCTTGCTTGGTGTATTGAACTTCCTATAAAAATATCCACAAAACTGTATACTGTCAACAGCACTTAACCAAACTCTTGCTACATTCAGAGGAGTTGGGAAAAGGTAAGGCCCTGCTGATACCAGAGGTTTTGAATTTGAGTCATGTAGTGCAGTGTTAATTCACCTTAAAGCATGGGGGACAGGTGTGTGTGTGTGTGTGTGTGTGTGTGTGTGTGTGTGTGTGTGTGTGTGTGTGTGTGTGTGTGTGTGTGTGTGTGTGTGTGTGTGTGTGTGTGTGTGTGTGTGTGTGTGTGTGTGTGTGTGTGTGTGTGTGTGTGTGTGTGTGTGTGCGCACGTGTGTTACCAATTTGTCCCATATAGGCAGAGCCCTAGCTGCTGTGTCTGTTTAATCCCCAGGGATCACAAACCAGCGAGGAGAGCTAATCGGCCAGCCCAAACACTGTGGCTGCGATTAGCCCCCCGCTATCCCCCCACGTTGGCCACAACGCTATGGTGCCCTGATGGGATTTCTAGTAGGTGCCAGGGCCAGTGGGTGCTCATAATGGGCTCCATTCTGCGAGATTTAATGAGCTTTGCTCCCAGAGACAGAGGGATTACAGGGACTGTGGTAAATAAAGGCCACCGGACCCGATGGTCTCATATCACCACTGCATTGTTTTGGTGGCAGATATGCTAATCCCAATTAGCGGTAGCTCAGTGTGGCGGAAGAGGACACGTCACATACCACAAGTCCACATGAGTCAGAGTTGGGGAGAGAGCGTGCTGAAATGTGAAGAGAGAGGGAGAGACACGATGACAGTGAGCTGTCCGCAGGCTGTGATACTGTGCTTTTCACTTAACCCACAGTAAAGACATCCCTACTTCTTCAAGTATCAAAATGCTGTACATGGCATCAAGGACACAGGGAAAGAAACACAGGTACTATAGCAATAAGGAAAGAGACAGAAACAGCACTTATCATTAGGTCATAATTTGTTGACTTGCTCAAAATAAATCCTACATATTTTTTCATCAAAGACGGAGTGCCTTGGAATTATTTTCTTTGCAGGCCTGCAGTCCACACTATTTGGGAGTACCGGTACTTCTTTGAAACCCCTTTTTGTTTTTGCACTAGTAGTAGTATCATAGTATCATTCATCACATACTTAGCAGTTTCTATGTCCGTTTTGGATTATGGTGATTTTGTAGAAATGCTGCCCCAGCCACTCGTTTACCCCTAGACACAGTTTATCACTCAGCACTTAGATTTATTACTGGTGAAAACTATATGTACACTGCATCCTCTACGACAGAGAGGAGAAATAGGCACTGGTATCAATTTTATTTTAAGGCCATTGATGGGCCACCACGCATTATTGCTGTTAATTTGGAACCACAGCACTTACCACAGCCACTCAAATGACACTTAAGGTCCCACATGTTCTGTCTGAACTTGTCTGCTTTCTGTTTTGATGCTCCAGCTTCCTGGAATAATCTACAACTAACGCTAAATATTAATAATCTAATATCCGATGGACAATTTAATAACTTGCCTTCAAATCTACCTAACACTTTATGTTTAGGTATTGTTTTGTTATTCTAGCGTCTTATATCTGTTTTATGTATATGACCAGTCTCTGTCACCTTGTGGTTAGAGTGTCCGCCCTGAGACTGGGGGATCGGGGTTCGATTCCCCGGCCCGGGTCATACCAAAAACTATAAAAGTGGTACCCAATGCCTCCCTGCTTGGCACTCAAGAGTGGGATTGGAGGTAAATCCCTGCGACCTACTACAGTAGCGTCATGTCCAGTGTGTGTGTACTTTTACATCAAGCCGTCTCACCCTACACCTCTCTGGGCTCCTGCCCTATGGGCCACATGGCTCTGCAAGGCTTACATATCAGTTTTATGTATTTTAATTGTTGAACTTTTTTTGAATCTTGACAGAATTGCAAATGAGTGTTTGCACACCAAAAGCATCAAAATCAGTTTAACCACCCTATACAGTACATCAGCTATTTGAAAATTGCCGATCTACAAGGTCACAACGTGTTGCAATATGACGTGTTGCGAGTTTGTAGATCGGCAAATTATTTTTTTTTAATCTTGAAAACAAAACAAAATGGAATATTTTTTACACAAATCTTCTATGGGGGTCCCTGGCACCAAATATTTTTAGATGGAGGTCCGTGATCAAAGACATTTATCAATTTAGGGCTCCTGGGCATCAGGTATTATCTACTCAGTACTGTTGGTCTAGTAGTCAATCTGACTACATGCAATGGGAAGCAATGCATCTATGCTGCACAATCATTTTATAAAGGTGTTTTCTTGGGGAGGCCTAATCCAGTTTGTGGTGGAGCAGAGGAAATTATACTGCAAGTCATCAGTGTTAATTTAACTACGGGAGTGTATAAGTCGACCCAAATTGACCCTTGAGATGGATTTGGGCCCATTTATACACTCAAAATTAAATGAACACTGAAGATTTTACACTGTGGGAAGGCCCTTGAAACCACTAAATGAAAGAACAACTTCAAACAGCCACAGATCAGAAATTTGATTTGAATTGCTTTATTCAGTCCAAATTGCCACAAATATGAAATCCAAAAGGATTGCACAAGACAGAGTGTACAGTTTAAGTATGAAAACATAACTAAGGCAATTTTGGTGAACATAATGAGGCATTTTTTACATTAACCACTGAAGCTGTATTTTATACTTTGACCATTCTAGAATAGCTATTCTACAAGTATTGTGAGCTTGTACATGTGCTACTTTAGAATAATTCTGAGCTTGTAGATCTGCTATTTTCTTTTTTCTCTTGAGATTGTTTGAAATGTTTGAGAAGAATTCAACAAAATAGGGATGCAAGGATTAATGTGGTTGAAGTCATGTTTTGTGCATATGTGTGGGTGTGTGCGTGTGCGTGTGTGTGTGTGCGTGTGTGTTGGACACGGCAGAAATCTCCACCAAGAGATGTCTCTTTAGTAATACATAGAGTAATGAAGACCTTTCCATGTTGTAAAAGCTTCTCATTCCTCACCACTTCACTCAGCGGACGCACTCAGCAAATCTCTTTTATGTCTATTTTATATCCATAAGAAAAAACAGAAGCAGATTTGTAGAGTGGTAGCGAGAGGCAAACATATGGCTAAGCCTTTACTCTGCCAATCACAGTGACATAAAAAGCATATATATGAAAAAGCACAGACACAGGGCAGCCTGATTTATTTTCCCCCTTTCCATCCCAATTCCAGGAATTTTATGAATGGAAAATGTCAAGGGATTGGCTTTCCAAAGCCGCTATGGCCTCTGTCTCATGAGCTTACCACACACTTCTCTGGTGAGCCCATGAAGTCTGGAGTGGTCTTGTGGAGGGTCAACGGAGGGACAGTATATACCCGGGGCCTGTGGTCAGAGTCACTTCCCATTGATGGTCAATGGGGACTCTTCTCCTTTCATACCTCGCCCTGGCTTATTTGGGATTGCGCTGTAACCTTTTTTTAGCTCCGTTAGCGGCGGGGCTCTAAAGATGGGATGTCAGTTGTTCGGGCCATCCATCACTTTTGTTCCAAACAACATTATCATGAAAGCTGCTGCCTGGATTGCCATGGAATTCGCTGTGCACCTTCATGCTCTGCAGAGGATGAACACTATACTGATTTTGATGACCCCCATGGCCTTTCCTCGCAATGGTTCTCAAAACCTGCCGTCCACAGACTTGTCTTGGACCTCTTCTCTGTTCCCCTTTGAGGACAGAGCCTTCAGTGTGGCAGCCCCCCACCCAGTGGAACTCTCTCCCAATGTGTCACACAACGAAAATAGCTGATCTACAAGTTCGCAACGTCAACGTGTCACGCTTGTAGATCTTCTATTTCCGTATGAGTAGCGCTTAAGGGTACGGTCACACTAGATTTTCATTCTGTCTATGTGGCCGTCTCTTATTGCAATGATTTTCAATGTGAACGGAGCGTTCTGTTGGCATTGTGCAGTTCTCCACGTGTTGTGCACATCTTGGGTTTATGCGTTCTATGCACCAGGGCGCCTCCAGTCAAGATTTATTTTTGAAGCAGATAAATGCTTGAGACCTTCGCTTGAGAAAATGCTTGAGAAAGTTGGTTGTGGCTGTTGCTTATGAATACCCGGAGCTGTATGATTTTGGTACTTTAAAAAAAAGTCGATAAGAAAACGACAAAGAGATGGCTTTAAAAACAACTTTTGTGTGATTGTGGCGGGGACGTGAAAGTGTTTTTCAGCCTGCAGTAAAGGTTCAGTGTGACCTCGTCACCTCGCACGCTTTTGTCTTGTGTTCCTTTAGGCTGACACACCAGCTAAGAGCTGCAAGCAGACAAGCAAATAGAAGCTTTCAGCAAATTAAGAAAGCACTTTGGCCAGTCATCTCAAATTTTCTATCACATGTACCAGGGTTTGATTTGCAAGGGGGATTGGGGATGGGGGGGTCACTCACAAGTTCCTCTTGTGAGTGAATCCCACGTGATCAGTCTTGCAATGCCAGGCTTGGGGATCCGTGCCTCTGCTTTTGATATCCCCCCTGTGGTCATAAATGTGTATGGCCGGCGCTTCTGTTCAAACTGAATTAAGTACAGTACATGCACTTGTTATGTTTCATATTTATGTTTGATAATATCACAATAATTGAATACAACATTTATGTGAACACAATTTGTAAATGAGTTGCTTTCAATACAAATTTGCAAAAATAGATCTACAAGCTACATGTTAGCTTGTAGATTGGGTATTTTCGCTATTTGTCGTACAAAGTATATAGGGGTTAAAGAAAATGTCCCCCACCCCTCTGTTTTTTGCAAATTGAACTCTGCTGAACTAAGGTTTCTAGTAATATCATATATTTACATTATACTACGAAGAAATGGTTATAGTCTATCTTAGCCACCACCGAGGCAGACCATCATTAAATATTTACACCTCACACCCTCTAAAACCCTTTTCTACCTCTTGATGGCACAGAAGCACTTTCAAACAGATTTTTTTTTGTATCAGTTTGCAGAAGAGGACAAACTTGTCCTCTTCTGTCTGTCGTCAGCATTTTAGCTGGACTTGAATTATTTAATGTGTTTGGCTTCAAAGGGAACACTCTGTCACTCCTAGTTATACTGGCGAATGTGATGTCACTGCGCTGTGTGTGTCCGTGCGCGCGCGTGTTTGTGTGTATTTCAAGCATATATGTGCGCTTATAGAGATACGTGCATCTCTGTGTACATTTCTACCAGCTCTGCTTTAATGTAGGCTTGCTTCTGTAATATTAGTTACATACCAAATTGTCTCTATCAGGCAGAAACCTTGTATTTTCTTTTTTCATAAATTAATGATCTATACTACGTTGTTATGACAGTGTGACACAATAGTATCACTTACACAGCATAACTCCTTTGTTTTGGACTAAGAATTCATTCTCTTTTCTAGTAGTTGGGAGACTTTCTGCAGGGTGTACAATACACTGTTATTGCCATTCTCTCTGGACCAACTTAATAATGCTCCCCAAATGGTTTTCCAGCTACAACTTTCTAACTTATAAAAGTCAGCAATAAAGTGCAATCTAACTCTTCCCTTAGTTATAATAATCTTTCCAAAAGTTCACATTTGACTCTGTCTTTTTCTGCTGAATATTACTATTTTCTTTTCTTTTTCTTTAGTGTGAATCAATGTCTAGATTGTAACTATATACTGTAACAATTTGTGAAACTGGATCCTCCTTTCTCTTGTCTTTTTCTGTCAACTTTCCATACTCACACATACACTGTACATAAAGTGTACACATTCTGACACTCACACATACACGCACACGCACGCACACACACACACACACACACACACACACACACACACACACACACACACACACACACACACACACACACACACACACACACACACACACACACACACGTGCACACACGCACACACGCACACACACACGCACACACAGTTAATAAAACATCAACTGATGCACAAACTTGGACACCTCATCAGTGTTGTTTCCTGGAGTCCCTGGGTGTTTCGGGTCTTGCAACAGACACCCTCCTCCAGGCGATTCGACCGAGGCTGATGAGACCTTGGCCTGTGTCCCAAGTGGCATGCTACTGCCCCCACTGTTTCTTGGGGGTTAGAGACAGTGCTAATTAGGTGCCAGGTTAGGTGAGAGCCAGGTTAGGTGAGATGTTGCAGCTGGTGTTGGCGACACTAGGAGGCTCTAGGCACTGTGGGTGTGTTGCCTCCGGGCCTGGCTCCTCCTTCGTCTGACCAGAAGTGAGCATTCTTCTGTGCGTTGCGTCGTCGTTGCTGCTGGGCACAAACATCTCGTTCTGCCTTGATGGACTAAACCCTCCCTGCAGGTTTTACCACAGTGTGTAGCTGTTGGTTCTTCCTCACGGAAGACGTGGTTTGGGATGCCAACCCTCCCCCGGGTCGCCGTCTCTCCAGCCGTCCTTGTGTCTCTCCAGATGTCACCACACTCTTCGTGGCCGTCACTCGTCACCCAGTCTGTTCCTGGTGGTCACTGGTACTCCCACTCCCAGTTTTCAGTTAATAAAACATCAACTGATGCACAAACTTGGACACATCATCAGTGTTGTTTTGATACACACAGCAGGCCTTTAGGCCTATTTGTAAGCCAAAGCAGTGAGGTATCAGTCCACTCAGATGCACAGAGTCATCAGAAGCCTGGGCTTGACGAAGAGTGAAGACCTTTCCCAGAGGACCCTATTAGTAGCCATGATAACAGTACTTTAGCTCAGTGGTTCTCAAACATTTTCATGTCAAGGACCCCCCAAATTGATATGCATTTGTCCCCAGAGCCCTATTTGAGAACTACTGATTTAGCTACTATTGGACTGCAACACTACCAATGATTAGAGAGAGAAGGGAGCTGAGGAAAGAAATAGCCAAGCCTTCGATTACATATTTATCGAAAGGCAGCGAAGGAGAAACAGAGGGACATATTGTAGGAATGGAGACATCCTGCCATTTGTGTAGTAAGTAGTGAAATCGGGAACAGATGTGTCTCTGTGGCCTTTGACTAGGAGCAGATATTTCACTATTTATTTCCATGATCCATGTTTTTGCCTAGATTTCACCCTGAGATTTCACTCTCGCCTCTGTTTTGGTGTTTGTTTTGATCCCAATTGATCCTAGTATACCGTGTTTTTCGTTCTTTCTTTTCCTTTTTTTTACATGGCATGCAAAACAATGTTACAAAGTGCTTCAATACATTTCAGCAAATAATAGAATAAAAGCATGATACAAAACAATGTAAGAGAGAGAGGCCTTTCTCCTGTTAAGTGACAATCTGGTACTGTGTGTTCTTGAATCAAACACACATCTTTGTACTCTTAAAATGTATCTTCATCAAAACAAGTCCCACATTTATGGAGATCATACTGTATGCCATCTAATGGCATGATATCATTGCATGTGGTGTATTTTATAATGACTTTGATGTGAATAGATTTGCCCAATCTTGGGTGTGTGAAGTAGCGTTTCTTTTTTGTGAATGGGCATCGGGCACAGTTTACATACTTGCAATTCTCTGGAGGGAAAATAGATTGGCCAGCCCAGCGTTGGTGATCATCATCAGATATGGGGGAATGAACAAGTGGTGTTCTTAAGTTTTTTCATTTCTTCTCAACAATGGAAGGCCCAAGGTGGAACAGGAGGCCTACTTTAATGCATTAAGACCGGGAAAGCATCTGTGTCATTGTACATTTCTTTGGCTATTCAAAAATTAGGTCATAGCGTGGCAAAATGTGTGCACATTTTTGAATATATATATATATATATACATTATATTTATGCATATATTTTTTAAGCGAACTTTTGTCACTCAAATCTTTGCTTCTGGGGAGGGGGGGGGGGGACATTTGTAGAATATATATTCAAAGATTTGCACAAATTGTCACGATTTTTCAAAAATAGCAGATCTACAAGCTCATATGTATATCTGCTATTTTTTAATAGCCAAATAAATCTAAAATGACAGAGATGAGTTGCCGGATTGAACGGGTTAAGATCTTTTTATGATCAAGAGTATCTCAGGGCTGTGGGGAGAGTAGCTTGTAGGAAGGTGTACACAGATTGTTGGACAGAACAGGAGTTCTGTCTTTTCTTGTTCCATAGAGTTTCATCTCAATTCATCCTGTGTTTTCTTCAGCCAGGTAACTTTGTAGCCAGGTAGCTATAGCACAGATCTGTTGTTCTAAAACAGAGTCTGCAAAGGTGTGGGACAATACTGTAGGTATTCTTTGGTTTGAGCATCTATTTATCAACATTCAAAACCATGATCAATAGTCTTCATGATTAGATTTATTAATGGAATGGTTGGATCGTTTGATGAGAAAGGGTAAACCTTCATTACTCCTCTTTATTCTGCCTTTGACAGATGGTGTCACTATAATGGATTGATTATGTTGTATGTCACGCAAGGCCTGCTGTTCATCTTTTGTCAATTTGCAGGGAAACATTATCACTATGGTACTTCATCTTCAAACATGCTGTATAGAACAGGCTCAATTTCACACGTGAAGTTTAAATTGTCTTATATTATAAGACACTAAGTTTCATGAGTTTCATGAAAACAGTATAATTGACAAAAACATGAACATCCAAGGGAAAATATGAATGGTTTGCTCCAACCCTGGTGGGATTTTATTTTTCCAGGGAACACACGCACGCACGCACGCGCGCACGCGCACACACACACACACACACACACACACACACACACACACACACACACACACACACACACACACACACACACACACACACACACACACACACACACACACACACACACACACACACACACACACACACACACTCCCTACCACAGACACAGTTTGATATGACACAACATCCTCCTCCACTGGGGATAAGTCTGTTCTCTCTCTACTGTACCTATGTGATTCCCCAGAGTATGAACATGCTTAGCAGCAAAAAGGCCAATCAGTCAGAAACAGCAAACAAATAACAAACAGCTTTGTCAGTAAATTACCATGCCAAGGCGGCTTCATCTGTAATACGCTTTTCCCCTGGCACTGTAGCGTGTCGCTTATTAGGCTTTAATGGGGGCACTGCTCGCTTGGTAAACACTAAACAAACAGGGAGCTTTGACAGCATCAAGTGCAGGGCTTAGCCATCATGTAGCCACAGGCGGTAAAGCTTGAGTTTGACAGCCAGTACACTGTCTAATGTAACTGTAAACAAAGGGGATGAGCAGAAGCTAGCTTCCCCAGAAGTGAATAGAGGAATATATAGTGGAATATATTGTTATTCTGGTGCTCAGCATTCCAAAGTGAGATGGCCACCCTTTTCAGATGTGACATATGCTCGATTGCTGGCATAAAAGCGAACCAATTAGTCTGCCAGTTGGGAGCCTGGTAGAGAAGAAGTGGCAGAAGAAGTTGTGTTGTTTAGGATAGAATCGTCTTGGTTTTACTTATCTACTATGTTTTGAGATGAGACCTTTGACTGACTGTGTACCCTCTTGATTATAAATGATATCCCCATTAATGCTTACCAACCACAACATGCTGATGCCATCGCCATTGTGATAATCACATCAAACACAATCAGCCTTACCAAGGGGCCATATTAACGGCCACCATCAGATGCTGCTCAACTTGGTTTTTGTCTTCATCAGGTTGACAACAACGGGGCGCACCACAAATGTTACTGTTTTTTTTTTTTATCAAAGTAGGTACAAATGGGGTGCCGATGGCCTAGTGGTGAAAGCGTATAGGTTCTGATACAGCCTGTAAGGCTGTATCAGAACAGGCTTGGGAATGACAGCGAGCCCTGAGTTTGATTCCCAAGCCTGACGGCCTTTGCTGAGTGTCACTCCCTTTGTCCTGTCACTCTTCACTGTATTATCCAATGAAGGCAGAAAAGCCCCCAAAATATATAGATATAGTAGGTACAAATGTTGTGAGTCATGTGACAATGATGGTCAAAAAGGGGTTTGATGTTCCATACTGTTTGCCTGTAATTGCCTTCAAAATTTTAAGGCAATTGAAGGCAATTCAAATTATTTCGGACAAAAAAAACAGTGTCAACTCCGTATTGGAATCGCATGTTGAGGGGCCTCTATGAGTACCTCCAAAAGAGCTTTCTCTTCTGCCCATAGGGGGTGCCACAAATGCGTAGAAGTTGAACCGTATGTTGTAGAAACACTATATCCCCCCCCGAAGCTTCCTCACGTCCTGCTGGCTGCAACCCACGATTGACACAGCCTTGGGTAGGCCACCCACCCAGCCTTCTGTTGCTGCTGTTGTTGATCCTTTGTATGGGTGAATTGCATCTGACTAGCTCAAGAGATTTTGGTATAGATTAAAAATGTTGTATTCTCATCTGTTTGTGTTAAGTAATTAAATTCTTCTATCATTTGGTCAAACCCGGTGTCCAGACTACTTATGTTAGTCCCTTGACTCGGGGACATACTGTACAGTAAGGCCACTGATCAGACCGTTTGCGTTGCCCGACGTCTTCAGTAAGAGCAAAACACTACTTTGTATCCTGTTATATGTTTGATATATTTCTGATATGTAATTTGCCCACACTGGCAAATCCCACACAAGGTTTTATCAGCGCTGGCCTGAACGCCTGCCCCCGAATCACTTATCTACCCAACACTGGAGTGTAATGGAGTGTGCTGGCAGCTTCTGGCTGCATGCGTCTCCGGCCTACAGCAGCAGCAGCAGCTTGTAACTGCAGGAGTTCTAGTGTGTATCCAGGCTGGTAATTTGATAATGAGATTGTAAGGCAATGGCTTCCAGATGCACACTCTCACACTGCAGCAGTGCCGAGGAGCGGGGAGAAGGATTCAATGTGCTGAGCTGCAGAGGGAGGCCAGGCGAAGGGTCCGCTAGTGGGTTACAGGTGCAGTGACACCTGCCATTGGAGACAAAGGGTTATAGGTCACAGAGAGTTAATGACAATGAGGTCAAATGATAAGGTTCAGAAAAAGTCCATGCAATGTCTGAAGGCGTTCATATGAAGTTGGTGCAGTAAAGCACATAATGAGGTGAAAGCCATATGCTTTAAAGGGACTACACCATGAATTTGAACTTTTTCTTCTTTTTTGTGTGTTTTTGGTCTCCCCTACCTCTCTTCTACCAAAAATACCCCAGTTTGAGCACTCAGGCTCACAGCATATCTGGGGGGTTTATGTAAATTGGTCTCAAAACAGGACAAACTGATTTGCCCCCGAAAGTGACGTCACTAGCGGTACAATCCCTCCCGATTTTCAGTTCCAACATAAAAAAAAATATATATATATATATTTTTGGGGTTTTTTTTCTTCTTTTTTTTCTTTTCACTTTTTCCGCACAGAACCAGGAGATAACATGCATACAAAATGGCTCAATAGCGCCACGTGCCAAATCAGGACAATGTGGTATTGCAGGTAAAAGTGCTTTATAAGCCAGAGAGAAGTTATTTGGAATGAGTATATCTGAGGCTTGATTTAGGCTCAAACCTTTTAAAAAACGTTTGAGGGACATAAACAATATGATATTAAATATTACATCTTTTTTTTTGATTCATGGTGTATATCCTTTAAAACCACTTAAAGGTACGGTAAGTGATATTTTTGGGTTAAAACAAAAAGTATTTTGTTAAAAGGTTAAAGCACTATATTCTGATAGTAATCATTGCTATAGAGTGTTTGTTCAGTAACAGGAGTCTCCCCGTCTCTCCAGCTCTTTGATAAACAGAAAATACATTTTCCGGTAGGTGTCAAAATCTCAGCCAATCAGGAGAAAGTACACATTTTTAAGCTTCATTTTTATAGTGTTCCAGTTCCAATTTTGCCTGCTCATTTCTTAGTGTCATCACTTCCAATTTCACTTGTTTAATCTATATCCTGATTGAGTTCTCTATCCTGATTGGATACAATTGGAAATGAAACTGAAACTGAAACGAAAATGCATTTTCTGTTTTATAAAGAGCTGGAGAGACAAGGAGACTCCTTTTACTGAACAAACACTCTATAGCAATGAGTACTATCAGAATATAGAGCTATTTAACACTTATTTTAACCAAAGAAAATCACTTACCCTACCTTTAAACCCCATACGAGCAGAGTCCTTCAGGGCTCTGTTCTAGTCACTTTTCTATTTTCGCTCTACATTAAATATCTTTGCTGAAATTAGCCGATCGACAAACTCACACAGCTTGTAGATCTGCTGTTTTCTGTGAAAGTTTTCCCCACAATGTGGATGCTGGGCTTTGAGTGGTTAAGGATACTTACAGTAACAACACATTTTGCTGCACAGAAGATGAATAAACCTGTTATTTAGTGAGCGGATTGTGAGCATAGGCGACAAGGTACTGTACATGAGCAGGGGTTCACAAAGAAGATCTTTGTCCCTGCCTGATTCTATTGAGGGATGGGGGATATAGCCGCAGTTCTTGATTAAATGATTCCTCTTTCCACAAATGATTCCTCTTTCCACAATACCCCTTTGTTTTAAACTCAGTTACCATACTTGCCGTGTCTTAAAAAAAACTAAAAAACACTGACATTGTGGACAGGACATAAGTTTAAATTGAGCAAAGGCATGTTCAGACCTGTAGATTTAAAGTGCAATGACACTATGGTAGAATTTTCGGTTGTGTAGTTACCTTGCCATGATGTAACTCCAAATATTGTCAAAATATCTTGCTCCATTGATTAGAAACAGATAACACAACAGGAAGTTGATTAAACAAAATTACATCAAATGCCATACTGGGTTTTGTCATGTTATATATTGGCAGCATCTGCTTTGATTGCATTTGTCTGTGTGCTAGGTAGAAGAATGACTTTGGGAGCTGTTTCACAGTGCAATGTAAGTCAATGAGGAGAATATTATCTAATAAACGGAGAAACAGAACATCTCGCCAATATTTGGAGTTACATCCTGGCACGGTAACTACACAACTGAACCTTTAACAAATTGTAGTTGCGCTTTAATTCAATAGACTTAAGGAAGGAAGGGAGGAAGGAAGGAAGAAAAAACATTTATTTGCTGTGTGTATTAGTTAAAACAGTATTTAAATACAAAGCATCCATAATGCGTCCCCCTCGAAATGTATCTCACACAAAACAGACACTTGTCCTCACAGTGGGGGTTCGATTCACATGACACACACACACACACACACACACACACACACACACACACACACACACACACACACACACACACACACACACACACACGCACACACACACACATGCGCACCCACGCGTATGCACACGCACACATGTGCACACTACTGTTGTACCTGGGAATCTGGCTGGGGAAAGAGCCATTCAGTGAAGTATTTGTGCATAATCAGTGGGCTAATCGAAAACCGATTGTAAAGTCCATTGTGACTCAGAATTTGTTTTTAAGTAAAATGAAAAACAAACAAGTAAAAACACAAACAAAATACATAATTGGATGAAGTGGCACTTGACGTGCTTTATCTTTGCCAAAGACACATTAAGCCCCATGGGAGAAGGCCACTCCATTCTACATGACCTGACCTGCAACATTTGCCAAATCACTGTGGGCAATTTATTCTAAACCTTAACCTACCCACTCCATTACTGTCCACTTTCTGCCTTTTCTTTTTTAAGCTGGCCACTGTCTCTGCATTTACCAGGAGCAATTATCGCTGAAGTTGTATTGACTGCACATAATATATCTGGGGCCGGGGTGACATTGTCTCTTTAAGGGCAGGTTTAATGGGTAGCGTGGGGTGATGTTCGAATGCTGCACCATTTGGCAAGTTGTTGGTGTCAAAAGTATAAAGGGGTGAAGTGCTCGGATGGTGCAGTGGTCAAGTAGCTGCCCACCGCCACGGAGGTTGTGGGTTCAAACTAGGGCTTTCACCAACTAGTCGACTAGGATAACCCCTAGTCGACCTTGTTGGTAGGCTAGTTTTTTTTTTAATGCCATAGTAATAGTAATGGCCAATTACTATTATTATTATCCTCCAGTCCTGCCTTATATATGCCAATATCCCCCTTTTGAGGATCCTTGGAGACACTGCTGTGCTGCTGTGCCAGAAGCGCTTCACTTAAAACGGCATAAAAATAAAGGCATGAGGAAAATAATAATAGTAATGGCATTAAAACAATTAGTTTTTTTTTGGTACATTTCGACTAGTCGACTAGTCGACTACCACTGGGTCAAATTAGTCGACCAGTAAAAATCTCTAGTCGTGAAAGCCCTAGTTCAAACCCTTGGCACTACGGGCTGGGGCGGCACCTGTCAGCAGGGAGTGTTGGGCGGGAGGAGTAAGACAAAGGCTCTACGTCCTCCCGGTGGAGGCTCCTCACTGGTAGGTGAGTCAGTAGGACAGCAGTGACAACTCAGAAATGTCTGTGGGAAGGAATCAATTTGTACAATGACTAAATTGGGGAGAAAAATGGGTAAAAAAAAAAGCAACATGAATAAATAAATGTACAAACGGGTGGCACCTGTTCTGTGTGTCCAAAGAGAGAAGCTGTGGCTTCTCTCTGCAGTCCTTATAATGTCATGAATTGTTTTATTCACTGGCCCTTTTCACCAGCCGATCCCTGCTTAGGTTTTGATCTGTTCGCTGCTTTTGTGGAAGCATGTTTGCATTTGTGACCACTCAGACTTGGCTGAAGACTGTCCATATTGTTCTTCAGCAGTCATGTCTGTACTGAGCATTATTATGTGTCATTGTGTAAAAGATTGTCCGTACTGTCAAATGGCTCGCTTTCAGGTTTGTCACGCACAGGGCTTGGTTTGAGATGTATTTGAGCTGAATGGATGTAATGTAGTGTCAGAATACAGTGCATGGGACTGAGAATGTCATTCTCATGGGGATAAAAGACAGAATTCTTTAGAAGCATTGATATCCAACTACAAATTGGAGCATTGTTAAGCATCTTTTGAGGCTTTGGTCAGGGCATTATGTTATGTTTTGCCATATCATTGTAAAGCAGAGTCAATTATATTTTGAATTGATTTATTAAAGTACTAACTCTGCTCCTACAAAAGCAGACACTTCGCTACCAGTAGAACTTTGCGTATGATTTTTCAACCTGCTAATTCCTTATATTAAAATTGCCTTGTCATTGTAAAATAGCCAATCTACAATGACAACGCATCCCATCACTGCCCGTTTTGAGCTTGTAGATCAGCTATTGATAAATGTTGAAAAATGCAGAAAATATTTTCCGATGGGGGGTCTGCAGACAAATACATCAATTGTCCTTGACATGAAAATGTTTGAGAACCACTGCTCTAGAGTTTTCAACAGGCCTGAAAATTACAATCCAACCTGAACAGACCTGGTTGAGTTGACTTACGAAGATATTGGTGAATGAGGTTTGAAGCAAAGCCAAAGACTCCTTACACATGGTGTTAGGGTTATCTTCTCATCCGAATGCAATTAACAATTATTTATTTTTGTACACTATGCTTGTCATTCATCCATACCCTTTTAAACGTGTGTGTGTGTGTGTGTGTGTGGGGAGAGAGAGAGAGAGAGAGAGAGAGAGAGAGAGAGAGAGAGAGAGAGAGAGAGAGAGAGAGAGAGAGAGAGAGAGAGAGAGAGAGAGAGAGAGAGAGAGAGAGAGAGAGAGAGAGAGAGAGAGAGAGAGAGAGAGAGAGAGAGAGAGAGAGAGAGAGAGAGAGAGAGAGAGAGAGAGCAAGCAAGTGGAAAAGGAGAGAGCAGCTTTGCTCTGCACTCTTGATAACCAGCTCCTCGGTGATGAGTAGTGGCCAGAGCCAGCTCGATTATGATGTGATTAGTTAATCGGGTGAAACTGTGGAAAGTGAATTATGTGTGTATCTCATGCTACGCCACTAATGGACGGAAAATATCTCCAGTCTACCTCCCCCAGCTCATTTCCTCCCCCCCTCCTCCTCTAGCACCCTATAACCAGAAAACATCTCTTAAGTTCCATCTCGTGCATTGTAAAGTGGATAGACTTAGCATATTTGATTTATATCATCTTTCCATTTGGCTATCTCTGGCTGTCTCTCACCATAGCCTTGGCTTAGGCCTAGTTGTAATTTATTATGAGGTTGTTATCGTTACTGTAACACAAACAGCCATCCGACTCCCATGTTTTATAAGCATTTTATCTTCCTGACCCTCGAAATGCCCCTAAATTGAAAAATGTACATTGTTGTGAAAAAGTCCTTACTATGTAACGTCACTTTTTAAGAGCCTATCTTTATTTGTATTATTTATTTGTTTTTGTTTTTCTTGTTTATTTTAGTTCATGAGGGTGAACATAACAGACTAACAGACAGTTTAGATTAATTCATAGTTATTGCAGTGCATTCATTAAATGCACTACAATCAATCAATCAATCAATCAATCAATCTACTGCTGAAAGATCAGATAATCTGCAGAACATTCAGCAAACTGCCATACAGATTGAGAGTGCACATGACTATCCACTGAAGTGTGCACGACGCTGTGCATGACTATCTAGTGTCTGTTTGCACCTAATGTTTTCATTAATTGAACAGCACACCGAGCAATGCACTTGAAGTCAAAATTCAAACCCATGTGTAAAATATATCCGTGTCCAACAGGAAAGAATATGTGCTGTTTTTCAGGACTGAAGTGGAAGTGATGTACTTTTTCTTTCGGCCTCAACCAGTACAGTACATCCATGGCCTTAACCGACAATGATTTTCCCATGAATGGAGTCATACAGTCAGGTTGTTTTGGCTGTAATGTCAGCTGTCAGTGGAACCAAAGACATCTATACACACGCGTCAGGAAGAGGTTAGGTTATCATCAATCATCTTCTAGTTATCATTGGCTGCTATTCAGAACTGTGCTGAGTGCCTTGCTTTGACAAAGCAGTTAGGAACGCGCTGAAAACATTAGCGCTTGTCATTGTTGACAAGGAAATAAAACTATCTGTACTGTAGGTTATTTCTATTTGTATTTTTTGTTCAACAGAACCATTTTTACCGTGTCTGTCTTTACAGTACTTTGACAATGGCAGCTTTCCACATTTGAGTGGTGAAGGGACTGCTTCAGGTTACATTTGGTGGAAAAAGATACTGTATCAGGCAAAAAAAGTAGTAGCTTTTTAAGTATACTGCATCACTTTTCACCTAATAAAAAACCCAATAGCTCTTTGTCCTCTGTTCCTCTTCCAGTATAGATCTTTATCAGAGCTTTTCGGTTCTTATTTCTTCACTTTCACCCTTGGCTGAATGTTTTGACAGGAATACAATTTCTGAGGTAAAGTGACTCAGTGACTGTTTCTCACCTGTATTTGACATAATAATGGAAATCTTGATATTAAAGTTCTTTTCTCTACTCACTTTTTAGAGTAATTGTACACATCTCTCTTCTGCACAGTCAAAAACACACTGAAAGAAAATAATAAAGGCGCCTACGCACAGTGTTTATAGGAGCCCACACAATGTAATAAAACAATTAAAGAACAACACTATATGGAATAGACTCTCATTTCCCCCACCCTGAGGTTTGTGTACAGTAAGAACTGTATTTTATCATCTCTGCATGGAGCTATTAAAAAAAACACATTTCTGCAATGCTTGTTTGAATCTGCTGATTTGCCCTTTCTAGCCAACCTTTTAACCACGCTAGTATCCCTATTCTGGGGGGAGCATTTTCTTAGGTGCAAGGATTTGGTGTAGAGGGAAAAAGAGTGCGGACCAAAGTACAGAGCCGACCTTGGTCAACTTCACTAAGTATTGGCTATAGACTATAGTTTAAAGGGGTATTTCACATTCAAACATGTTTGGGGTCATTCAGTTTTTAAGTTGCTTGATTCAGTGTTTAGATATTTGATATTCATTAACTTCAAACTCAAGCACTGACTCATTGGTTTGTAACAGCACTGACTCATTCATTGGTTTGTAACAGCACTGACTCATGACTTCAAACAAATGACCTACCGTGGACATTCCTGTTCATGACAGCAGTTTGTCTATACACACATGTGCACTCAGGCATGTACACACAAGTATGCATGGAATCCTACACATAAATGCCAACACACACACACACACACACACACACACACACACACACACACACACACACACACACACACACACACACACACACACACACACACACACACACACACACACTATCCTACAGTACATACATACTGTACAAAGACTCACAAACGGTGACATACTGTACAATACACACAATTGTGTGTGTTGTTCTTGAATATTGTTTCAACCTCTAAGTGAATCGTGGCACGTTGTTGAGTGTACAAAACTCATTACAAGATCTTTGATGTCATTACGCTTTGGTTAGTCTAAAGAGAATTGTGACTCTTGCTGTTAGAACATTTCTAGGTTGTTAGGTAACTTTGATTAGATACTCTTTCTATTTTAGAACGACATGAACGATGATTTTAAAATATTCTTCTCCTCAAGCTGTGTTATGTGATCAGGTAGACTTCTATGGGTCTGTTGTCAAACTGATTATTATAGGTGGTTATTGATTACCATAAATTATTTGGTAAATTAACTATCTTCTTAGATTGGTTTTGCCCCACTCCATAACTGAGTCTGTCATTCTCCTCACTCTATCAAATAACTTCTATGAAAACCATTAATTCTCCATCACATGGCTCTCACTTTAGTCCTTTTATGATGTTTTTTGACGCGTTGGAGATATGGAGCATTTATGAAGCTTTTAGTGGTCCCCGTCAGGACATTAGTCATTTTGGTAAGATTTAATTCATCAAAACCGTTTTACTGTACAATACACTCAGAGTAATCATCTAGAGCTAGAACTAGCAGCACAAAAGGGTGTGGATAATATGGTACATCATGGTTGTCAATTACATCCAGTACATGATTGGACTGTGGCATAATTACATCCAGTGAAAAGCAAGTCTTTTGCACACCTACAGTACAAAGCAACAGGTGCGTATGAGAAGACCAAACAGGCGCACAAAACGTAACAGAAAAAACTCCTCCGTCTTCAAATGCAAAAAGAAAAATGACTTAAATGGAAAACAACGTTTCAGTGTTAGACCTTCATCAGGTTTTCTTAGCGTACTGGAGGTATGAAGAAATGATTGTGGAATCACAAATTATGAAGAAAATTGACTAATTAATTTCAAATGACAAATGGAAGTGTAGAAAGAATGACAATCTGAATGAAGCAGATAGATATTCAGTTTAACTGTCAAATGGTTACATTTACTAAATGGATTCTTCATGCAAAAAAGAGCAAAGACTTTGAACCCCGCGGAAGTAAATGAACCTTTCTCTCTCCATGATAGATTTACCAGTCATGCATAGTAATTGGACTCTTTGACCACCCCGACATCTCACTTTCTCTCTGACTCTTCCGATAGGCATCATTTCTTCCCCTTTCATCCCGCTACTCTCCATTTACGCAGCTTTCTGGGCATTACTGGCCTCGCTCCAGGCTTCTTGTTCCTCTGGGAAATATCGGCATGTTTAGCCGCGTGGATGGATGTTGAGATATTCACAGTAAATCTTTTGTTTGTTTGGTCTCTCTCCTTCCGGCTTTATTTGCTCAAACAAACTGTGTGCATGCATAGACACATCCCCAGTAGAGCACACTTCAGTGATGGAAGGTTTGCATATATTAGTAAAGCTCCAGCAGCAGATTTCACACGATATCTTGCTTTGAACGATGAGTCACCGTCTTTAATACGGCCAGAATGTGCGCGCTGCTGTGCGCTTCACCTATATCACACATGGGCAACTGGCGGCCCGGGGGCCACATGTTAATATCTGAATACTGATGTATTATTGATTTCAGCTGTTACAATTCCAAACATGCAAACATGAACCGCTTTAATAACTTCTGTCTATATTAGTAGCTTCAGGACTAGTATTAAAATTCTATTGTCTTTTTTATGTCCAATGTATTTGTACTTAAGTTCATAAGGCTATCATAAATATAACTAAATGCATTTGAAATTAAATGAAACATTTACTTTTCAGGATTCCAATAAAAAAATAGCACCAAAAAAAAATCAAGATTCCAATTCAAAAAGAGCAGATCTACAAGCTCAAAAGGCGCCGCACTGCAACGCGTTTTGAGCTTGTAGATCGGCTATTTTTGCTACTTTTGTGTGACGTAGAATGGCGACGTATGGCATTAATTTACGAAAAAAGTTAAAATACGGAGATAAGAGGTGTCTCCCCGACAGCATGCAATGTGGCCCTCTGGAGTGAGTGTGGAAATATAGTGGCCCTCTCCATCATCAAATGTGCCCACCGCTGACCTATATCTATATCTCCTGAATGGTGATAGTTAGGGTAGGTTAAAGCAAAGGGCTAATTTCACGTTTGTCCCAACAACAACAACATTATGTTTGTCTTTCTTTCATTTCTATCGAAATGTTTTGGGGAAGCGGAGGACTATGAATGTGGTCAATTTCATTAAACTGCCAAGCCCATCGTCCTCTATCAGTCGCCCATGGAGGAAAATAAGTGGCTGAATGAAGTGGATGAAGCTTGCCTGTTGATCGAGAAGCCATTGTGATGATGAGTATTAATAATACATCGCTGACATTGAGGAGCAGCCCGGGGTCTGGCAGCCACATTAATGTTCTTAGCCATCAGCCTCATCCTTCATTATCATCCAAATTTAGACTGCATGGAGATGGATGCTAGCCGTCCAGTCCTTGACCATCCCACTCCTGCATCTCTGATTAATATGGGGCCTGTGCTATTTTGAGGTCACAGCGGGTTTACCTGAGCACTGATCGGTGAATAAATGCCCCACAGTGTTTACTGCCTCTATACAAACTCAATAGCACTTCAACTTGAACTCAACTTCAGCTTGAACCACTGTTGATTTTGTCAACTAAAACTTTGACAAAAGAAATACCTTTTATCACTGACGAAAACTAAATAAAAACCAAGCTATGATGACTAAAACTATAAGATTAAATATATTGACAAATTCGTCTAGTAAAACTTCGTCAAATAAAACTAGACAAAAATTTTAGTGAGGGACAAGTGGACAAGAGATCCAGTAGAACTAAAAGACAAGTCATTTTATGCTTGGTTGCGCACTGAAAATAGCAGATCTACAAGCTCACAAAGTGTTGCGCTGCGACATGTTGTGAGCTTGTAGATCAGCTATTTTCAGCATGCAACCAAGTGTAAAATCAGCCATTATGATGCCATCAAGGCACCGCCAAAATACATTTTATATATTTATTCAACCATAATTTTATGATATTTAGTCAACTAAAACTAGACTAACAGTAAAACATTTCAGATGACTAACATATGACTAAAACTAAATGGAATTTGATTCACAAGACTAAAACTGAATCGAAATTTGCTGTCAAAATCAACACTAGCTTGAACTTTATTGTTAAATCACAGATATGGCGTAAATATTTTGGTGAAATTCTTTGTCGTACAAGCTCCCATCACTTACAGTTTCAAGAAAGGGGGTCAAATGTCTATGAGCCGTGTAAAATACACAAGGTGCATGGATAAAAATAGCAATGGAATGAGGCAGTTAAAATAGCAGCAGATAATAAATAAACAGATATAAACATATGGTGCATGGTTTAAAATAAAACTGCAGTAAAATTAGGCAGTTAAAATGGCAGCAGATGTAACTGGAAAAGTGTGCTTCTCGGAGCGCAGATCTCTGCCAGGCCGGGTTGGCTACCCAGGGCAACTTTGGAGGTCAACCATAGCCAATGTGAAGGAAATACGAAACATCTGACTGATGCATCTTGAACGTGACTAATGTGTACCGATTTGTGTGAGTTTTGGACAAAATACGTTGAAGTGGTAGCAAAAAGTGTGTTTTGAAGAAAACGCAAAATGGGAGAAAATCAAGTCTGGCACAATTGGATGGGGCCTACTGTATATGGGGAGTTACATCATGATACAAGGAATCCACAGTTAAAGAAAATTTAGATTGTACTACTGTACAGTTCAAGAGATATAAGCCAAAACGTGAAGCGACCTGTTCCAACCATGAGTGGAATTTTAAACAAATGGCTTTCGATGTTTTCGATGGTGCTGTTGTAGAACGACCTGAGGACAGCACAGACCAGCTCAAATTCATGGACAAATTGTGTTTGTTGGAGTGTCAAGCAATATGCACCACCGCTGAGAATCTGACCTGGGCCCTCTGCGGTCATGGGAGGGTGAGTGTGGTTTACAGTACATTTACTGTCTGTACGACACCCCTAGATTAAAATAAATCGCAAAGAAGGGCCTTCAAATTGAATTTAATAGAATTTGGAGTCAACTTTCAGACAGAAAGAAAGAGAGAGTCAAAGAGTCACACATCTTAAAATGCTGTGATTTTTCTGCAGATGTGTGTGTGCACGCACGCACGCACCCGTGCGTGGTGATTCTAGAGCTCAGTCCTCTCCAACACTATCTGGACAGGTGTGACTGCATAAAGACATGGATCTGTCAAAGGGTTTTAGTTACCCAATCCCCTCGTGAGATTACATCGGGACACCCACTTCACCCTTCCGCTCTCTTCTACACCTGACTCTCTGTACTCTGGAACAATGAGACCTCTGCGTCTGTCTCGTAGGGGTCTGGCTCCCTCAGTATTCCCTTACCTGGCTGGCACCCATTAATATGTATTTGCCCAGAGGGAGATGGAGGTAGGAGCGGGATGGAAACCAAAGCCCTGTGTATCGACCCACCGTTGGCCACTATGGCCAGAGACGGGAGACAAGTAGTGGTGATCGATGGAACGTATCAGTGGAAAATGGGACGCCAGTGAATTAAGAGCATAGCCAAGTAGATGAAAGAATGCGCCGTACCACAATGCCACTGTGGAGGTTTTCAACACTGTAACGGGATCAATACTCTTCCACATGACACAAATCAGTCCACGACAGTGATTGCTGTGGACAAAATACACACCACACACCACTGCCACAGGGATAATGAGAGTTGTGTGAGAGGTGAAGATAAATACTGTGTAGGAACAGCACTCCTATCCTCCCTTTACAATGTCATATCGGTCTAAATTAGCAAATGAGACACTTGATTTTGGAGTTGTCTAAGCGGACAGTGGTTGAAATATAGTCTGAATAGCACACACACACACACACACACACACATACACACACACACACACACACACACACACACACACACACACACACACACACACACACATAGAGTATCTGTTGAAGGCACCCTCAATTACCAAAGCTTTTCGACTGGCCTCGCCCCAAGATCTTCCTATTTCCCATTAGAATCAGTAAATCAGTGACTCAGGCCAGCACTGGAGGACTTGAGATTTATTCTCTGTGATTTTGGGTGGATATCACCAGATGCAGATCTCTGTGGTGGGAGGATGTCGCCTGTGGCTTCACATCCTGTTCCAATTAGTCTCCAGATGTGAAAGTGTCCCTGTGGAAAAGTGGTGGCTCCTCAACTGGGTGCAAACAGCCAACATGACGGCTTGGTTTTGAAACAGATCACCAGAAGTTGGTGCTGGTGTTAATGTCTGGCCCGCCAGGCAAATGTTCCCCTTGTCCTTGCAGCTTGCAGAAGACCGTCACTGCTAACATCGCTTATACATTTTGGGAGTGACACCACACCAATGATACAGCTGAGCTTCATAAACTGTGGGAGGCAGCCCAGTTAAAGACTGGCTTACTTGTAAAGTCAACGTCGTTAAAGTTCCCCACCCCTCACCCTTTTTTATTTTTTATTTTATTTTATTTTACTTTCCATTACATGTCCTCCTACACTGCTAATGGGCTTTTAATTTGTGTAGCCTCTTTAGATGTCTCAACATGAGAGAATGGGGTGGATTAAACAGTAGTTACATGGCTTTATGATGTTTCAAACGTAATCTTTTTTGTTTTACAGCATGTCTCGCCACTTGTGCATGTTTTTTTCTTCTTCTTCCAAAGAGCACGTCGTTAAATAACCTTAACTTTCCATTACACATGAGTAACGGTTTTGCATTATTTTCATTTTGGTCTCTTGGATGTCTTGAAATAACTGTCTGACTGTCTCTCTGGCTTTTATCTTCTCTTAACACCTGTGTTTTCTGACGCATAAAACATGATTTCACAGCATGGTAGATTATGTCTATGCCAGTACATAGGCTCTGCTCTGCTCTGCTCGTTTGACTCATGGATTTCTTGGCTATTTTTCAGTTGAGTCGTGATATGTCAGCCCAGCTGTTTATCCAACTCCAATGCTGATAAGTGCGCGGGGAAACATAATTACAGCATGAACCATCCCTCCATCTGCTTTTTCACTAATTGGCTCTTTTTGGGGGGGGCACAGTGGGAATTGAGGTAAGAGGATGGAGTACATGGTTATACAATGGCAGGCTGGCTCGAGGCAGGAATCAAGCTTTCTGAAACAATAAGACACAAAGCAGACAAATAGACCAAAGGCATTGCACCACACATAAATTGAACTGAATGACCTCATCTGCACCGAGGTCAGTCTGCTTATGCATCCTTGATTTTTTTTGTTGAAACAAACTGTGATTGCTGTGTGATTCCTCAGCTATCGTGCCCAGACTCCCCAAATGCCAATAGTATATTTGTAAACATAATCTTGAATGATGAAGCTTTGCTGTGTGCAACCAATACCATATGAGGATGTGATTTGGACCATTACCACTGCATGTAAGGTCGGGGATGGGTACTTTGTGAATCCCATGGGGGATATTTTCCGTTTCAGCTTCATCCAGCTGATTGCTTAGATGGTCACGAAGAGCGCTCTGGGGGGAGCTGTTAGTGTCTCACTCACTTAAACCAGCAGGGAGAAAATGTCCCTCCAGCTTTAGAAAGAAAGGCTAAATTAAGACGGTATGCCCACTGAACGGCAGTGTCATACTGTACTGTATGATAGTGTCATTACTTGACTCTGCAGTTAACGTGTATAGTAAGACTGTTATACATCACTTAAAATTCTGTAAAACCTATACGTAAAACCTATATGCAACATCTTTGAACCCATATCTAGCTAATAGCTGGGCCGTCTGCTACATGGCATAATGGTTTGAAGGCTGGCAACGGGCTTCAATGCAGCAAACACACGCACCACGCACTCAGGCAGTGCCGTCGTGTCCCTTGATAATTCTCCAATCATGTCACGCTAATGTGGCCGCTTTATTACATTTAGACTGCCTTCTCAGCACCTCCACACTGCGTCTTATAGTAGAGCGATATGTTCTGCTCAGAAACACAGTCTGGATTAAATCATCAACGACACGTTGAAATGCCAGTAGCAGCGCTTGCTGAGCTTGTCTGCAGTGTTAGTAGTCAGGGACACAGCTCTCACATACTGTAGAATACAGAGGCGCTTGAGATCAGCTCTCACACATGCATTGCACACGCACGCACGCACGCACGCACACACACACACACACACACACTTTTTACTTATGCTCTTCACCCTCAATGGGGCATAAGGCATCAAACATGTTTCTCCACCTATATCACAGTCTTTCCCAACCAGTTTTGCCTCACCCCACAAGAGACTTACTGTACTGTCTCTCCAGTTGCTCAGCCTCTACTGTTTTTCGCCAGGTGATATTAGGTCGGCTTCATTTCCTTTTTCATCTGAGGGCCACTTTGGGGATTCACTCAGGGGGCATTCTAATACATGTCCAAGCCAACATAGACGATGCGAGTTCCTGGTTTGATATTTTATTGGGACAGAAATACGGCAGCTCTTTCTCAAGCAGCCATTGTGGAAGGAGCTGACTTCAACCCCAGCAATCAACCCCAAGCCCCAAGAACGGGCTTGACCAAGGTGTTATACAACACCACATAGTTTGGACATACAGTATGTACCAATCTTGATGTTACATTATGGCCCGGAACAGACTGTTTCTCACACCCATGGCCTCGGAAAGGCTTTCACCAACATGGGTGATCATTCTGCCTCCAGGGAAGTTTTTCAAGATTTTTTTTTAAATGTTTCAAAAATAGCAGATCTACAGTATAAGCTCACAACGCATCGCAAGCTATCGGTTAGGGAGGCGACGATGGAGGGCTCTTCTGAGGATGGCCTAGAGAAAGAAGTATAAAATAGGGTCAAAGTGGCTAAACTGATTTATCAAGCCTTCCTCAGCGTGGAATCCCCTTGAGGACACCTGGGGTTCCCCGTACCCCACTTTGGGAATCACTGTTTTACACTGCCACCTCTTGACAAAGTACAGAGTGTGGCATTGCTTGCAAAGACCCCAGGTGCATCATGGAAATTGTTCTGTCATCTTTGTCCTCATAGCGGTGTCATCTAAGGTTTACAGTTCGCACGGTCACTGGCATCAGCACTGCTGACTTTTACTGCGCAGGGAATCTGACAGCTTTGAAAGAGCACACGTGTTTATCCCCTCTGTTCTTGTCTACATCTCTCTGTTACACACTGTGTGTGTGTGTGTGTGTGTGTGTGTGTGTGTGTGTGTGTGTGTGTGTGTGTGTGTGTGTGTGTGTGTGTGTGTGTGTGTGTGTGTGTGTGTGTGTGTGTGTGTGTGTGTGTGTGTGTGTGTGTGTGTGTGTGTGTGTATGCGCTTATGCGTTTTTTCAAAGAAGAGAGAGAGAAGATAACAGGAGAATTGGACGACAATGCTGTTTTCCCACTTCAAGTCATTCACATTCAAAACTAACAGTATATACTGTAGCCTTAACACAACATAAAACATTTGGATAGTGAAATGATAATTGTCATTATTTTTGTCGGGGTCCAAAAATCTTTTGTTAACTCCCATAAGTTGACGGACGCCATTATCCATGTTGCCTCCGTTTTCACTGGGGAAAGTACTTTCTTCCCCCAAAGAGAGGCTTATAACAGTGCAAACTGCATGAGTGCTGCCTTATAGAGATTACTCAGGGAAATAAGGAACCTTATGTGACAGAGATGTTGTGCAGTGTAGTGTAGTGCGACATCTAGCGGCTGAACGTTGTCTATTACAGCAGCAGTTCCCAACCTTTTCTGGATCAAGACCCACTTGAAAGCATTCGCCCACCCATCTGACTGCTTAACACGGCAGGCGATAACATAACTGATAGATTGCTCTTTTCAATTCGATAACGCCATGCCAGTACAGTCACAGACATTTAAATGGCAGCATTACTCTTTACTTTATTTGAAAATAGCCGACAACTTCAGAGGATTTATATTTATTTTATTGTGATCAGACTTCTACTCTAACACTGGTGCCATGCCATTAGTCTAATCTAAGCCTAACCCTAACCCTAACCGTAACCTCACACTAACCAGACATTTTTCAGACTATTGGTATGTCGGGAATATGAATTGTATAAACAATTTAAAGGTAGTCTCTGTATATTACAGATGTATGTAGTTCCAAACATCTGGAAAAAATAATTAATGTGTTGAAACTACCTTTTAAACTGGGTTTTTTGTTAGTTTAGTAAGGTAACAGTTGCTCTTTGAGAGTAATATCTAGTAACTATTATTAGTTACAAATTTTAAGTAACTGATGGACACATACAGACGCACGTACGCACACACACACACACACACACACACACACACACACACACACACACACACACACACACACACACACACACACACACACACACACACACACACACACACACACACACACACGCACACACACACACTCAGAAAAGAGACTATCAAGACCTGCAAACAGACAGATCTTTTATTGGGTTTTAGGTTTCGCTTTGAATCCTCGTCTCCTCATAAAGTGGCTAAGCATAATACAGAGCTGACATTAATATGATGCATACTTCCTCTGGTCCCTAGCTTGGCATTATACGAGACAGAAAGTGAGAACGCAGCCGGACAATTCTTTTATATGTCTGCAAGCGTAGCTGTGGCATATGTCATGGTTGCCCGGTGCCAAAGCATTTGGATATTGAGAACATTCAGTGACCCACTGAACTTTGACTGGGACCCAGCTTTTCGTTTTCCCAGATGGACACCGACATAGTCAAATCGTGTTAATTTAAATCTGAGCGTGTACAAATGTAACCGAATGGTCCCGTAAGGGTCCAAATCTTACGGGCGCTGAGACATCAGTGCTGCTGATACAGTATGTTGTTTCAAAAAAGTCACCGGCCAAAGTCGGGTGGCTTCCGAAGCGCACATGAAAAATGTACCGGTACCCGGTAAACCCACGTTTTGCTGGTGTTCATTTTGGATGTGTGCATTCGAAAGTGTTGAAGGACCAGGATTCGTTTGTGCATGTATGCGTGTTTGTGACTGTCCATGTGTTCCTGCATAAGTGCAGCCAGCTTTATTGCAATTCAGAAGCCCTGCCCCACATTTTTCACATGGGCCTGTTATAGCGCCACCAGGAGGGCGATTTGTGCAAAACCCATTTACTCCTACAGATTTTATCCAAACGTCATGCAAATCTGTACATAGTATCTCTGTAGTGACTGACTGACTGACTGATGGAAATGCCAGGCTTCATACTATCAGATGCCTTTGAACACAAGATAGGCCACATGGGACCAGACAGCAGAGTATAACAGAGCGTGGGATTAATATAACAAAGTAACTGCCTACCAGAGTAGTCTGAAAGATTTTCGCTTTGACAGCCAGTGAAGTGCGTAGGACGTGTTGGGGTGGCAAGGAACTTGTATTTTGGATGACAGCGTTAACAATGCTTGTCAGTACACATTGTACCCCATTCAAACAAGCAGCATCTTTGAACTTTGCAAACAGGAACTTTTGTTGCTTAAATCAGTGCTTCAAAATACGAGTACTCTACTCTTCAAAATCTCTTTTCCGCTGTGATAGAGAACAAGGAGAAAGTATGGATTTAAATGCTTGAATTGAAATCATTCTTGTGGCTGTGGAAAATTCTGACCTTTATTTTGCCTCTCCATAGGTCAGAGACAGGTCAAACAGGGTCACATAAGCCTATAGGGCTGCAACTATTGATTATTTTCTTAGCAATTATCGGTTACTTTTTTTTGCATTTAATAATTGGATTTTTTATTTGTTTATTTGTTTTATGTATCAATTAATTGATTAACCACTTTATTATGTACAAGTACTTTGTCACACGACAGTGTTGAACTTTGAAATTGTTAATTATAATTCGATTCATTTATGTACTATCGATTATCCATTCCTTTTTGTAGTTGATTCAGTCGATTGACTGACCTAGCCCAAGCCCCCAGAGCCGCAGTAGAACAGTGAAGCGGCCGTCGCCTGGTGGTCAATCTGAGAATGCAACACTTCCGCATTTAAAATGCAACTGCGCGTGCATCTACCGTTTGAAACCCTAGTGCGCCTGCTCATAACTCTATGGCCACGTCTATTCGACCCAATATTGGTACTTCCGGCAGACAGATTCTATTAGACCCAATGGACCCAATTTTAAACTTCCGGCAGACTTCCGGAAGTTCCGGGTGCTTCAAACGCCACTGGGCAACTTTCATTGAAATGAATAGCTGGGGGCGGGGTATTCCACAGTCTAGATATATTATAACTCTATGACCCAGCCTAGTGAGTCCACCAACCCTTATCACACAGGCACCCTTCAAAGGGTTGCTGTCACAGTACAGTACTGTAGTGCTGTACAATAGTAGATTTGAAATGAAATGGACAATGCAACTTCATGGTCCCCTACTGACCTGTTGAGGCATTGTTAGTTGAGTGTAGGACCCATAAAATCCATTTGATCTTTCTCATCATTGTTTTGTTTTTTCTTTTTTTTCCCAATTTTGTTGTAGTTGTTTACCCATTTTTACTGTCAGATGTGGTTTTAAGATGCCCCAGGTCTATACCATGTGTTGTCTCTATTTTTGATTTGCAAGTTGGACTGTGATCATTGCAGGCCCATCCTTCCATATCCAGTCAATTTTATATTGGCATTCTTTGCAGAACCGTTGCTCACACGAAGAAATCATGTTGGGAATTGTTCTGCTCCATATTCTGCTGTCAGATTATCAGCTTCAGGGTTTTATGTTCCTCCATCAAAGATTGTTACATGACTGTTTTAAATGTATCATCCCACAACAAACCCATGAATAAAACATAGGAATGATGCAGTCATTTGATAAACATAAATGCATAAAACATAGGAATGATGCAGTCATTTGATAAACATAAATGCAATGTCCTGCAATCACCTCTCCCCTTTTGAAGTTAACGATGAAGTTTTGACGTTATTGTTGTTGGCTAAAGCAGGCTGATCGCCGTTCAAATCCCCACAAACAAAGTGTGAGGTCTGAACCTGTGTAATTGATTGACTAAGAATCAGGGCGGTGCAAAACAGTCAATACAAAATTAAAGAGCATGAATGCTCTGGCAAAGCCTTTCCGTGATAAAGGTTAAAAAGAAAACAATAACATAGACTGCAGACCCGTCTTTCTTCCCCGACAGGCTTAAAAACAGATCCATGATGATCAAACACAGATGTGCTCTAACCGTTTAGTATGAAGGGCCACCATAGCTCTAAACCCCACGTTCATATTTCAGACAATGATGCGTTTTTGGAAGGTGATTCACTCACCTCATATTGCAGATTTATGTGATGGAAAAATAAAGCATGTTATGGTTATGAAGATGGAGAGGGCTCTGCTTGCTTGGCTGAGGGTTGACCGGTCAGAGTGTGGAGACGGGCGGATGTTGTTCGCTGTCCAACAGCCGCAGTTTCATTGCTTGTTTCATGCACATCATGTAGCACAACCAAGTACCAATAACATGATATCTCAGGAAATAGAATGATTATGATTCAGGGGGAATATGTCTTGTAATATGTCTTGGGACTGAGCCTCCACTTGCCCTTCTGCTACCATTTCCTTCTCCTCCAGATTGGTTTGTTTGTTTTAATGCACTCAAATGCAACCCATAGAACATTATTCAGTACTCGTCAGAATGTTCACTTTCTAAAAGTCAGTTTAACCACTAAAACTATATTGACCGGACTCTCCCTGGGGTCTGTACTCGCCCGCCTCCTTTATTCCTCTGTACACCAAATCTCATCGCTGAAAATAGCCGATCTACAAGGTCAAAATGCTTCATGCCGTCCTGTGAGCTTGGTCTGATTCTTTTGGCTACATCAAAAGTCATGTTAATCAGTTATGACATGCCTAGAATGGGACACTAGGGTTCCTGTGGTTAATCAATGGTACTTATTATTGACAATTTGACTGACGCTATTGGAAATGGTCTAATATGGTAACACATCCATCTGATGATCCCAGTTCTGTAGCACACATGTATTTATGATTGTCTCTACCTGTGTGTTTTGTAGGTTCATCCTGGTCTTTAGCTGCCTGGTTCTTTCCGTGTTCTCAACCATTCCAGCTCACCAGGACTTCTCATCTGAATGTCTGCTCATTCTGGTAAGGACCTGTATCACCCCATCAATGGCTGCTGACCACAAATACTGTATGTATGTATGTATAACAGTGAGCATTGATCTGCATTTGAAATACAATTCTAATAACGGTCAAACTTTAAGCTGTCTGTCATACACCATATGCCCTTGTACACCGATCTACACATTGCTTGGTGCGTTGGTGTTGTGCGTTGGTGTTGTGAGCTTTAGATCGGCTATTTTCGGCACGTGCCAGCATCGTACGATGTAGTATAAATCAGTTAGATGCGTGTTCACAGCTTAAAATAACATACATTAGCAGAAATAACATACGTTAGTAGACTACATTAACAGACTGTTAACGTGTGCCGCTGCCAGAAATACTGCACCACATAAAGCAAAACACAACACTCCACTCTTAGTGGTCCAAATGCTCCCCTCTCCTCCTTGTCCTCATTAAATAGGTTTTAAAGGAGGCTGTGGAGGAGATAATCTGCGTTCTTAACAAAGTCACAGTCCATCACTGTCAAAAGCCCATTTTAAAGAGAATTGGTCATGAAAAATATATTTCTTTTTTCATTGATGATAAAAGCCAAAGTAGTGTCAGCACTTGGACTTTTGTTTGAATAGCATGAGATATTATTGCCTCGTTAAGTCTATGTCCTTGCTGTTGGCCAGCCTCAGCAGAAGACTTCTAGGGAATAAGAACCAGCTCATTAGTCACTTTATCATCCTCAGCCAAAGAACCAGCCCCGTCTCTGAAAATATGCTATTTTTATGCTTAATTCATGCTCTGCTGTACAACTCTGTCGCATGCCGAAAATAGCCGATCTACAAGCCCACAACGCCTTTCAGGTGTGACACCTTGTGGGCTTGTGGATCTGCTATTTTCGGCTCACGACACTGTCATACGGCGAAGTATAAATCAGGCTTCAGTGTGCAATTGTCAGGTCCCCTAACAGCTAAGGCCAGCTATTGCGAGCTGTGATGTTATGCCGTTTTGGTCCTTTAACTTAGTATTTTTCATCAAATCATTTTAATAAACAAAGGAGAAATATGAATTAATTGTAACCATTTTGAATGCTAATAGTAAATTTCACATCATTTGATTTAATTGAATTGAATTTTCAGAGAATGTTGAATATTCATTAAGGGCGGATTCAGACTATGGTCCCGGGTGCGCACCCCGGACCACATGGCAGATGTTGTGGTAGTGTGAATGTAGCGTACCGTTCCCCGTAACGCATCACCGTACCGTACCCGAAACCACCTGGGGAGGTAGTCTCGGGTTCGTTTGCTGCACACCCGGGTGCGGAACGCTGCAATGTGAATCCATCCGTACCGACAGGAGGAAGTGGACTGCTAATCATATGTCATTTATATATTTTTATAATGACACATTATTTTAGCTGGGTTATACCTTCTCATAGTTCTACTTGAATGTTGACAAGAAATTTTAATCCCACTAGTGTTTGAGTAGCGCAAGCCGTGGAAAAACATAAACAAAAAACACATGTGTAGCGAACGTGTATATAAGGATAAATATACCAAGGATTAGTCTGTGACGTCACTGCTAAAATACCAAGGATGCATCAGTGACGTCACGATCATATTGATAATAACAGAGACGCGAGAGACAACGTTACATTTCGAGGTTTCAAAGACCAACGCACACACTGCTTTGGTTGTGTATTGTTGCTCTGTTATTATTATAACTCAAGACAACGTCAGGAACACAGTCAAACTTTATTATTCACTCTGCACTCTGACAAGTGACTCTTCTTCTGTGAATGACATTCTCTATCTCTCAAAGCCCCATAGTCAACAGCGCCCCCATGAGGCACATATTTACCATTACTGTTGAATTAAGTGTACTCCAGTACGGAAGAATTTTGGCCAATGTGAATGCTGGCCAGCTGGGAGAGGCCAATCGTACTCGGGAACGGTTCGAATCAATCGTACCCAGTCTGAATCCGCCCTTATTTGCAGTTATCTGTCTTTGTGATTTTTTATTCTGGTATTGAGCAAAATGATGTTCACACTATTTAATGGTCAATGTCATCATTAAAGATGGATCCCAATTTTCAAATGCCTGCATGAAGGTTTTATGAGACAATTTGTTTAGTGCTTGATAAACAAGGCTCAATGAACCTAGCTGTTTGAAATAAAGAACAAATGGGTTTTATGGGTTTGATCCCCAAAAGCATATACAGCAGTATACTTAAGATGCTAATGAATGCAATTTTATTATGCATTAATGCAGAAGCTCTAAACTGCTATGATGGTATGGCAATATGGACAAAGATTATGTCTTTATGCTTTTAATTCCCTGCGCCGATGGATAGCAGGAAATGGCACCCAGGGAGATTTAATTATACAGTATGAATTTCAAAGGCGTGCATTGAACTCATAGCAAACCTTATGACCTTATCTTTTTAGACATGCAGTGTACAGCTGAAATAACAGTATTTAGTTTCCTATAGGCTAAATGCTGAATTTGAATTGTGTTTATGAGGTTGCAAACTCCCATTCACTTGTTGACAGATCAAATTCCATAGAGGAGTATTCTAGACCAGTCATCTTCTGGCACACAGGCTAGATTTCACACAAACTATGGCAAACGGCCAAACATAGTGTAATACAGTTGTGATAAGAGATCATGAGGGAATGTTATGTCCATATACTAATGTTGAGATATTTTGGATATTGAAGATGTCGAAATGTATTGTGTGGACTTGGCCATGAGAGATTTGGAGACTGGGGATATTTAAGGATTATGATTACCGGTATCCCATTATCATAAATTGATTTACATCATCGCCATATACAACTGTGGGGTCTGTGGGAAAATATGTGTAATGATGAAGTCAAGTACAGAATTTAAAGAGGACACAAGTCACCTTAATGTACCTGTACAAATACTGTACACACTGGGGCAACACTAAAAGGGGTGCACCAGCTTTTGCCACCGAGTTGTAGCAGTAACTTGGTGACGCCCCCTTCTGTGACGCACGCGGAACTGCCTCTCACATGGGCGGACCGCTTTAAATAACTCCCAAAACCCTTGTAATATCAGATGGCACCGTGGCGTGAAAGTTAAGCATTAGCCTTTCAATTCCTGCCCCTCGTGATCGAATCCTGCTCATCGCACTATTTATTTTTCATACAATACTTATTTTATTAGGATTAAGGTTAGGTTTAGGCGGACCACTCGGCCCGTTTGATTAAAACAGACTAACAGCCCCTAATATTAAGTTAGTTAGTAGTTGGCGTTCCTACTGGAATGTGGAGCATGACAAGGGGCGAAGCAGTTCCGCGTGCGTCATAAAGGGGGCTTGTTACTACAACTCGGTGGGAAAGCAGGGATCGCGTCCAAGGGGGTTAAGGGAGTTGGTCCTCGCTGCAGCACACAGAATGAGGCGGTGACAAGGTTCGTGGGCCTAGAACCTTGACCCTAACCACACACCCACCCACCAATGTGCAAGCCAAAAGTTACGCTCTTGACAGTGCTTAACTTTAAATAAAAAAATATTAATTTAACCACACCAAACCCATGCCTAATTGAAAGATGAGCAGGGCTAAATTTGTCACAACTTAGCAAGACACTTAACCCTAACTGCTCCCCCCTCGACTGTTCATCATGACCATTGTGAGCCGCCATCAGTTTGCTGAATTTCCCTGCGGGATTAACAAAGGTCTCCCCTCCCCCATAATTGCAGTGATAATTGTGATCTAATGGACTGCTGAATTAGTACATGTATTAAAAGACCATAAGCACTGTGATATTGAAAGACGAATTGGACACATCGTCCAAACTGACAGGTTTCCCCTAACATTGATATCTGGCTATTGTTTTCACCCTCTTGTAGGAGTTTGTGATGATTGTGGTGTTCGGGTTGGAGTACATCATCCGTATCTGGTCGGCTGGATGCTGCTGTCGGTACAGAGGATGGCAGGGCCGCCTCCGCTTCGCCAGGAAGCCCTTCTGTGTCATAGGTGAGTCGCACTGTGTTTTCCTGTGGGAAACACACACACATACGCACAACCGCGTCAGTATAGTGTATGTATGCCCTGCGCTGGTGTCGCATGTCGTAAATAGACGATCTACAGCCAAGTATAAATCAGGCTTATGTCTCTGCCGTCCGTCTGTCTGTCTGTCTGTCTGTCTGTCTGTCTGTCTGTCTGTCTGTCTGTGTGTAACTTGGATTTAATCCAATTAGGGTGAAACTTACTTATTTAGCCCTATGCTGATACATTGCATTGCATCTTCTCTCTGAGTACATTTCTAGTTGTATCCGTGATTGTTCAGATTTGTTTATTTTTCATGCATTATAAGGCTGTTCTTTTTTAGTGTGAAGGTTGTGCCTGTTCCTCCTTTTCCCCTGGTTTTGGTACAGCGTGCCTGCTTTGAACCTTGCTGAAGTGCAAACACACTCCACTATTCACCTTTGTACTTGGATTCAGTTTATAACAATGTTTGGTGATATTATTCGACTCTCTCCGTTTCCCGCTAGCTGCCGTCGGAATCCTCTCTGTCTATGGAAATTGACATTCAACTTTAGAGGGTTACAGTGGCACGGTATTGACCATAGTTTCCTAGCTTTATATACAGCTGTGGTTTAGGCTCTTAAACAGGAGGGAGCATTTGCGCAATGGGGTCTAAATTTACCGTCATAGATTCTTTCCAGTGTTTAGACGTGGATCTCTCTGTTCCTTCTTGGACTGAGCAGCAGGGTGCTTGAGGAAGGGGGGAGGCCAAGGCTTTAGTGGTCACGCAGGGGTGTTGTGAGTTCCCATCATCATCACACTTTAGGACGGGATTCTGTCATCTGCCAACACTCAGACAGGAAGACCGAGAATAACAAGAGTGCCATAGACAGGCCAAGACAAAAAGAGGGGGGGGGGGGGGGGTTGAGCATAATTGAAGATGGGGCAAAGTAGGAGAGTGAAAGAAAGAGTAGTCAAAGTTACAGTACTTGGATAGGCAGAAAAAGGAATACATAAAAATCCCAATGGACCATAGATGGTCCTGGGATTTAGACGAACCGAAGTAGATCTGTAATGCTTCACAGAAGGTTCCCTGTAATCACCTCTCCCAGTGGACATTCCTATTATAATCTTAACTGTCCCATTCCTTGTTTTTGACAGACTTCATTTTTCATTGTCAGTGGTGCTTTATCCTGCAAACATACCCTCCTCATCAAACCCACGCACTCTATCTCCTCTCCAGTATAAACTCTCCCACCAGAAAAAACATACATAAGCATGTTGTGATTATGCAAGAACGGGGCTGTGCATGTCATGGAGTGTAAGCACAGTAGTCGGCTAATCCATTCTCACTGGTAGATATACGTCTAAAGTGTCCTGGTGAGTGGATCAGGTGCTTTGATCACATAATGGTAATCTGAGTTCCAGTCCCAGGTCCTGTGAGAGACCTGTGTATTGTGCATCATCTCCTCCCACGACCTTCTCTTCTGTTGGCTGAGCACAACTGTGCTGACGACAGAAGCAAAATGGCTTAAAAAAGCAACATCTAAACAAAAATAAATTGCGTTCATGCATCTGGCAGGTATTATGGGAAAATATGAATAACCAAACAGGGTGAAGATTTGAGCAGAAAAACACCATTACAGCATCATAGCCCTGGCCTCCTGGCCAAGGCTCGGTCCCCTGCCGGGCAAAAGCACCCCGAGCACCAGTTTTTATAGTGTCCACTCTAACACAGATGCTGTCCTTGAATGGTCATATTCTATGCACAGGCATGTAACTCAACATCAATGGTATTGCTGAACCAGCTACAAAGAGGTAGACCTCGAAACCGTTGACTAGATCCTAATGACAGCAACAGCAGCTTGTTACAAGACTCCCTGCTGTGAAGTTGGTCCAAATAAAATTAGAACAGAAAATTTTGAACAGATTGGCATTCCAAAAATAATTGACAAGACTGACAGCATACAGACACAGTCTGCTTCGATTAAGAAAATTACAAAGATTTTTTGCTCTGGCTCCTCATCTGAAAACAGAGTCGGTGGCCAAATTAAATTGATCTGCCACAATATTAGATGATAAGACTGGCAGATAGGTCTTTAAAGATCCAGTGGTTAAAAAAGAAAGCAGCAGCTTTTTGTCTATTCACTGCATCAGCTGATTTGTATTACTGATTTTTTTTTTTAAGCGCCGGATCACTTTTATTTTTACCTTCTTTTTACGTTTTTAAAGTTTACTATCTTTGTTACAATTTACCTACCTACTTAATACTGTACTTACAGTACATGCATACGGGCAACAGGCACCAACAGGTGTTATACTGGCATGGAACCATCTATTCCTTTCTTGTTCATAGATTTTTCCCCAAACATTCTTATTGATTATGTTATTGATTATGTTAAGTTATTCAGCATATCACCCTCTTTCTTGTTTTTCTGCTTGATTGTTCTGCAGCTCTCCACTCCCCCGCCCCTACGCTTGTATTTTGTGTGTTGTTTCCCAACCTGATATACGTATGAGCCAGGGTCATATCTAAATGTGTGCCCTGTTATTGTTTGGGTGTTGTTGGTGGCTCTAATCTGTAATTATCTATCATACTGTGCATCTCTGGGAAGAGGTGCAATGACTCTATAAACACACCAACCCCTGGACATAACGTTATTGGACATAACACCATTTTAATTCAATTTCATTTCACTGCAGTTTCATAGGGCTAGGATATGGGTTAGGCACGTGTCTGTTAGGGCAAGGGTTGTAGGATTAGGGATGTACTGTCTGTACATTTGTTTTAGTGTTAAGCATTTATTTATTAGCGTATGGGTTAAGCATGTACTTCAACTGTTCTGTTCGGGTTATAATAATAAAACCAAATATAGAATAAGTCAATACATTTATGTTAATAATAAAGATACATTGTCATTATCCGAGGAGATACTGATGAAGGCAAAACTGTCCTTTTCCTTCGTAAAAACACAGAAACCCGGGTCCTCACACACTACTAGGAGCATAATGGTCTCTGCGCTAACAGGCTGAGCCACTAAGCATCCCCGCAAACCTCTGTGGTGTTTCACACTTTAGTGTGAGAGTTGGCACTGGGTGGGAACAGGCTGCCAGTCCATTAAAGCCAGGTTGGTAGCTGCTGGTTGGAATTCTCAGAGGTAACAACAGGTGGTCATCTGTCACTGTTGATTGCTGTATTGACTTCAAAGCATTCATGAGATACTTGCTTGTATGAACGGAACACACAACACGCTCAACCTTCAAGGCTACATCCATCATATTCAGTATTTCCCTGCACAGTTGGTGAATAATGTAATGATAGTGGAGAAACCACAAAAGGGGTAAAGCAGAGCTTTGTGGGCACGACACACCATGCCTGAGACACCTAGGGCTGTCACGATTACAAATTTAAGTTGACGATTAATTGTCACTCAAATAATTGCGATTAACGATTTAATTGTGTTTGGCATTGAACATTGGAACATATGAATAGCATTTTTATTTCTGTTTGCCTTCTAGGCTTCGTAATAAAAAAATTGCACAGGGCAGATATGACAAATAATGAAATATACAAAGAAATTATTGACATATTTATTTTTTACAAATTATTTTGTAAAAATAGCAGAAATATATGAAGCGTTATATAGTATATATAACGCTTATATAAGCTTACTATATAGTAATATAGTAAGCTTGTAGATCAGATATTGCTGCAATTTTTTATATTTCAAAATATATGATTTTTTTTCTACATGGAAACGATTATGTCCACGTACACAAAGAAAATGTCTTCACCTCTTGTGTGCTTTCAGTGGCAAAATTTTGAGCAACTCCTCTCGTGCACACACGATAGGAGGCTCAAGTGGTAGCCTAACTTTATGAACCAGCTTCGTGAGAACAGACTGTTTCACTGCTTCACGTTTGTTTTTTTCGCTCAGTTCACTGTCAGCTGGAAAAGTCTTGTCACATGTGATTTGTCAGAAAGTGTATTCTTAAGTTCCCTTTCTTTGCCACCGCAAAATACAAATGTTGCAGGTAAGACAAATACATTTTCTTTTGCCTCTCTTCGTTTCTCTGTTTCTTCCCATTACTGTTGTCTCGTTAGCTGTTGTTGAAGACATGTAGTAGCTGAGAACGAAACCGGTAACACACCTGGCCCATTGATATGGGCCATATAAGGGCCATTCCCTAGCTAATTTACGTTGTGCTGCGCCCCTAATTTGATTTATTGGGGTTCACATTCAAACCAGCAAGCCAGAATACATTGGACGGCAGCGACATAAATTATATAGGGCCCCAGGGCAGTGGGGTCTCTACGAAACATGCATAGTTTACATATAGGGAGCGTTAGGTATTTCGCTGCCACATTCTTAGAAAGAGTCGAGGTTCAAATTTCAATGTCTATGAGGAGCAACCACCACTTTCCCTACAGTGGCAGTGAGGTAGAGCCAACAAAAAGCGAAGCAAACTTGATAAAAGGTCAACTTTTACGCTGTCTCCGCACTACGAACATTCACTCTCTGCTGCTGGTGTGAGTGTTATTAGGGTTACATTTCTGTGCTTGTGTGTATAGACACAAGCAAATAAGTAAATAACAAGCAACTGGAAAGTGTTCTTAACAACAGGTGACCTTTTAGAGATCAGTGGGACCAAATCCTTCAACTGAGGTATAGTCCCGCAGGACGCAAAACACAACTGCTGATAAGCTGGATGGAAGATTCCCACTATTCGGTTCCTAGGATTCAATGGAAGTCCATAATATTGTGTATTGTCATTTTAAGCGTCAGTTGATTTCCCTGTAGGAGACTCATTCATTTGTGCGTGTTAAAGTTACTTTATTGGCAAACTGGGAAATCATCTGAGCACCTGAGATATAAATCCATTGATCCATTGAAGTATTGGGGAAGATTAGAGGGGTAGATTAGTTTTAGTAGATTCTTAACAAGGGTTTGTTATATATATGTGTGTGTGTGTGTGTGTGTGTGTGTGTGTGTGTGTGTGTGTGTGTGTGTGCGTGTGCGTGTGCGTGTGTGCGTGCGCGCGCGCGCATGGCCATCAGTCTGAAATAAATTCATTACTCTGACGTCTTTCTAAATTCCTTCAAATTGATATTTTAAGATGCAAGCTCATCATCTGACTGCATTGAAGGAATGCTTCAGATTACAATTTGGAATGTTGGGCGTTGTGAAGGAGCTGCAGTTTTGGGGCTGGCTGTTTGACACAGGACAGATTTACTACCACTGCTGTTGCTTCTGTTGCTAACGTCATCCCCAACACTGTCAACTCTCCAAGTTACACATGTGGCTCCCTGTCTGCAGCACAGGATCACTGGCGCGCACATACACACACACGCACGCGCGCACGCACGCACACACACAGTCAAGACACGCACGCACGCACACAGTCAAGACACGCGCACACACGCGCGCACACACACACAGTCAAGACACACGCGCGCACACACACACACACACAGTCAAGACAGAACTAGAAAGGGTTACTCACTGGAGAGCAAATCTTTGCCAGGAGGCACGCCCCTACCACCCTCCATCGTTGTGCATGTGTGGCGCATGGGATGACATTGTTTTGGCATTGTGTGCGTGTATAAAAAAGGCAGGGGACAATGAGGACAAAGGCTATGAAAATTGGATGCTGATCATTAATGCCTTGTGTCAATTATATTTCTACAAGGCCAGACTAGAAACACAAATTAGGAATGTAGCGCGTTTCTACGACATTCATTCATTAAAAATGTTGGGGGTTCGAGGACCATATTGAGGATCCTCAATATGCGATTCAAATTTGGGATTTATTAGACGTGTGCAAAATGATTGTCATTTTTGGTAAAACAGACCCCTCCTACAAACTTTGGAAGCCAAGTATAGCCACTCAGTATGGAATATCAAAAGTATGTGCAGTATGATGACATTAGGCTGCATAAGAGATACCACTGTTAACCTTGCCTACCCATGTTGAACGCACTTATGGTAAGTCGCTTTGGATAAAAGCGTCTACTAAATTACTGTAATGTAATGTAATGTAATGCAGATGGAGACAGCAGAGGTGTTTACATACAGAACTACACATGCATGGATGGATGTACAGACACACACACGTGTGTGCATACACACATGGAGGATGCAGTTTTGCACATGTATCCCGTATATTATGTGCGTGCACACACACACTCATTCACACACAGCAGCCATCAGTCCTTCACTCACCTGACATTACTCTTTCTCGCACCTTCAAAGGAAGTTGTTTTTTGGGTGAGCGGTTCATGCTGTCACACCAGTGAGTCCCTTCCCCCTGGGGTTGAGAGGTTCATGTGGTCACCATCACAGTGAGTCACCTGGGTGTCAGTCATGTATTTTTCATGGTGCTTCATCTGCTCACCACGGGTCAATGGGCCCATGATTTATATGACTTGAGCGATTGGCCACACCTTGGTCAGCATTTTCCCTCACAGTCAGGTTCATACTCCCACATTAAGAATATATAACGGGAAAACCTCTCAGGAAAAGCTAAATAGCATGACTTGAAGGTGGCGTTTCAGACTGTACATCCGCGAAATAGCCACTGGAGAATATCGTGATGGACACACAGAAGAAACTAGGGGTACAACAATTAATCGATTTAATCGATTCATTTGCTGATCTACAAGCCGATCTACACGCTCACTCACAACTGTGATGCATTGTGAGCAGAATAATGGCAAAAATAATCGCAGTAGATTATTGATCGATAGTTGCAGCCCTAGATATATCTATATCTATATATCTATATCTATATCGATATCGATATCGATATCTATATCTATATATACACACACATAAAAACAGAAACAGAAAAACTGTTTCACTGCTTCTCTCAGGAAGGGACCGCACACTCCAATGATGATGGACAGGACTCAGTTAATGCTTCATTTTGGTTTTAATTTCTGCACGACGCGTTTGCGTTTCGCCGTGTTGGCTTCATCAGGTGCTACAGTATATATCTATATCTATAGCTATAGCTATATGGATATAGATATAGATATAGATATATATATAGATATATATAATATATCTTATGTTTGAAGCTTTAGGTCCCTGAGTACTTTGTGCTATTTCAGGGTATAATGTTTAACTTTTGTGTGGTTTCTTTGTAAACCTTGCCTCTTTAGCAGAGTAGAGCCTGAAGCCCAAAAGCCTAATATCCCCCTGGCCAAGGGGGGACTCCCTCTTGGCTTAGCGATAGATGTTCGGTTTCCAACACAGGAGTTAGCGGAATATAGCAGAATGTAGCTCAGCCTGAAGCCTAAACGCTTAATATCTCCCCAGGCCAGCGGGGGAGTCCTCCTGCTTGGCCTAACGGCAGATGTTTGGTTTCCCACTCAGGAGAATCAATCAGGGGTGTTACACCTGTCCCTATAGATCAGGGGTAGGCAACTTTGATGATGGAGAGGGCTACTATATTTCCACACTCACTCCAGAGAGCCACATTGCATATACTGTCTACATATACTATACATATTTTAACTTAATTTCACCATTCTATGTCACACAAAAGTAGCTACAAGCCCAAAGCGCATCGCAGTGCAATGCGTTTTGAGCTTGTAGATCTGCTACTTTTGCTATCTATGAATTGGAATCCCGATTGTTTTTTGCTATTTTTGAATTGGAATCTTGAAAAGTTTTTATTTCATTTCAAATGCATTTAGTTAACTTTATGAACTTAAATATAAATACAAATACATTGGACATAAAAAAGACAATAGAATTTTAATACTAGTCATTAAGCTACTAATATAGACTGAAGTAATTAAAGCGGGTCATGTTTGCATGTTTGGAATTGTAACAGCTGAAATAACAGCAATAATATATCAGTAATCCGATATTAGCCTGCGGGCCGCATTAAGTGAAGGTGGGGGCCGCCCATGTTGCCCATGTATGCTATAGATAGTGTGTGTTTGTGTGTGTGCGCAAGTGTGCAGTTTTGTGTGCTGAAAATAACTGGTTCATTTCAGATATAACCTGTGAAAACAATTTTCTTTTTGGAGCAGTGCACAATCATGCAGTTGATGTACTGTCAACAAATTACTTCTTCAGTGCTTCCCTATTTAAGTTTGTATGGCAGATCAATATCGCACCAACACTTTGGGTCAACATTATTCTACTGTTATTGCCCTTGGCCAATTGTGACAGCCTCGGTCCTGAACGATTGAGCTTTTATTTCGAAGAAGTGGGGTGAGTGTGAGATCTCAAGAGTTGGTTGATTGCAGCAAAATGACTGTTTACAATAACAGGCACTGTGATAATCTTATAGATTTGGACCTCAAGGCTTAGAGGTCGGTTTTCATGGTCCATTTGTAATAAAGATCAATATTGATGGATTTCTTTCCTGCCAAAACCTTTCTCTTATTTCTGCTCAGTTATATACAGTACATATATATACTGTAGGGTATACTTTTGGGTGAAACCATTTTTCTTACAAGATCCATCGTTTGTAATTTTCAGGGAAGTGGAAGAGGAATCGCAAGGAAAACAGGATAGAAACTAGTTAGGTAATCAAAGGTTCCTAGTAGAGTGAAGAAATATATACACATATACAGGCAGTCATGAGAAAGGCAATGGTATGAGGCAGTTAGGTATGTACAGAATAAAGTACATACATTAAAAACAAGTCCTAAAAAGTTCTAAAGTATTTCATAAATAAATAAATAAAAAGTTTAAGACGTAGTGAAAATAGCAGATCTGCAAGCGAAGCGACGCGTTGTGAGTTTGTAGATTTGCTATTTTCACTCATTTGGGTCCCGAGCAAACGTCTAATTTCTCTTTTGGGTCTTAACCCATTAAGACCTGGAACGCATCTTTGTCACTTTAGATTTCTTTGGCTATTCAAAAATAGCAGATATACAAGCTCATAGCGCGGCACCGAGTGCCGCGCTATGAGCTTGTAGATCTGCTATTTTTGAAAAATCTTGAAAACATTTTTTTTAGATTTTTTTCCAAAAACTGTTAGGATTTCGATTTTTTTTAAGAATCGCAAGCTAAAAAGTTTGGGAACCATGTGATTGTATGTGATTGTATGTGATCTGCGGGAGTGTTTCTGACCGTAGCAGCACACGGCCACTGTGGGTGGTCCACTATTTCCATGAGATTCAGTGAACAGAGAGCTTTTGTTTCTCCCGCGTCTCCTGACATCGTTATATCACATTATTAATGCTGCTCCCATGGATGGTCAAATGCAATTTTCCTCAGCAGAATGTTTTTGCGTCTTCTCCAACTTGTTTAATCCATCATTTAAATAACAATGTGCTATGAAGGTCAGGTGCAAATAGAGCTTAAAAGGAATGAGAGACTGCACTCTTAATTTACACCCATGACTAATTCAGAGATTAAATACAACCTCTTTGCGCCATGCGCCTTGCTTTAACTAACACATTTGTATCTGGACACACTCCCAATGCAATTGCGTCTGGCGCCATAGATTGTCTAAATAATCCCTTATATTTGAAGTGAAAATATACATGCCATTTATGGCTTATTACATAATTATTATTACATAACTTATTACAACACTGTTCATTGATGCCTGTTTGACACTAGTGCCATTTTAATATTACTTGAAAATACAATTTTCTTCCATGAAAACATGTTGCGGTACTGAAGAGAAAGTGAGAGAGAGAAATATTTGGAGGTCAAACCTCCAAATATTTCTCTCTTGTTACACAGTAAAATCATCAGTGTTGATTTATCCGTTTGCAACTCTTAAGAGTGTACCAATTATGTAACCAAATGAACCCGTATATAAGGGTTCAGGATGTTTCAGTGCTACTGGTATCCAGGACATAGCAATTAGTGATCTCTCTGTTGTCTCCTCTCTGCCCTATAGACATTATAGTGCTCATAGCTTCGGTGGCGGTGGTGTCAGCAGGGAGCCAGGGCAACATCTTCGCCACTTCGGTGCTGCGGAGCCTTCGCTTCCTTCAGATCTTACGTATGGTGCGCATGGACCGCAGGGGGGGCACTTGGAAGCTGCTGGGCTCTGTGGTTTATGCACACAGTAAGGTGGGTTGAGATGCAATCTGGATAATATGCATGCATACATAACTACACATATACTGTACATACACACGCACATTAATACCAAAATGCTCATACTGTATATGGGCAGACAGACTGCACACAATGAAAGTCGAAGTTAAAGCTCAGAAAGTTAGTCTCTTCACATCGAATTATCTGTAATTACAAATCCATACAAGAGCAATTTGAACTCCATCAAGTATGCACAAGGAAGCACTGTGTTCAGACTTTCTGGCATAGATGGAATCCTAGCGGGGGAACAGTGAGTTTCTGTTTTTTCAGGGTGTTGAGGGTACACGCTGGGCTCATATTCAATGCAGTGGTAAATGCAACAGCATTGGATTTATAGAAATAAAGTTCTCAGTAAGGGATAATTGGAGCCTGACCGATATATTGGTTTGGCTGATATCAACCATTTTACTTTTTGACAATATCGCTATTGGCAGCCGATGACTCCTGAATTTTAACAACTTTCAACCTGGTCAACCTGTGTCAATATTGGGCATATTGGTCAAAACAAGTCGTTGGTCTCCAAAATCGGGATTGGCATCGGACACAAAAATCTGGCATCGGTCAGGCTCTAGGGATAATACGTTTTAATCACCCAGATCAGTCCATCTATTCCATTTAAAAGCACAAGCAATTGATCCTTTTGTACACTCATATATCACATACTGTATAAGGCAGTAGGAATTGTGTGGCAATAAATGGCAGTTATACACCATAGATTTATTAGATCCCATTTTACATCATAATTTAAGTGTTCATCTCTGCACATGTATAGGAGCTGGTAACTGCCTGGTATATTGGCTTCCTGGTTCTCATCTTCTCATCGTTTCTGGTCTACCTTGTGGAGAACAAGTTCAACAAGGACTTTGCTACCTACGCTGACGCTCTGTGGTGGGGCACGGTGAGTTCTGAGATGTAACTGTACCTGTCTGCACCATCTTCGCATATACTGTACAAATATTACAGGCTTGTAACGTCATCGCACCGAATTAAACGAGGTACGTACCAAAACACACAGACACACACGCAAATACTCACCCATGCACACATGCACACTGGGAGTCTGGATTGTGCCCCATCGTTCCATTCACTCTCTTCTGCTTCTTTCTCACGAGTCTGTGGCAAGAGAGATCTGTTCTACAAAATAGAACAGATTTCTGAAAGACACGTTCACTTTACCTTCAGTTTCATTCCCTTTCATGTTAATTGAATTTATATATTTGTTCTCCTTTTTTCCCCCTCTCTCTTCAAAAGGGCAACGTCTGTACTTTGTTACTGAGGCAAAGGGAAAGCTCAAGAGATCATTTTGTCTATGATTTGACAGTGTGTGTCATCTCCGCACATAAATTATTGCCAAAGCAGATGTCAAAAAGTTGTGCCTTTGCTCAGCAATTTTTCATTTTCTTTTCATAATTTATATTGAAAGTTCTTGAAGGCTCTTCCAGCCCTAGTCATTTTTATAACATTGGAGTACTGAGTTTCAGCCATGGTATGGAATGCGACAATCTGAGCAAGGCTAGCAGAAAATCCAGTTTCTAAATCAGATCTGCTTTATACTTATATTATGTCCTGTTCTAACCTAATCTGTTTGATAGATAGTGAAAGAGCAGGTCAAAGAGAGATATGTTGATATGAAAGTAAGCCATATCAGCATTTTTGCAAGAAGACAAACACACCATTTTTTGCTCAACCTCCTTTTTCTGTTATTACACTACATTGCATTCTAATGTTGAAGGCTTTGGCTGCACATTCACTACACTACGCAAATTAATCTGCATAATAAAATTTAAAAAAATCAGAGTTCTTCCCATATTATCCTGTGCTGAAGTTTTTTTGTCACAGCATTCAGTTGTGATTTCTTCTCAGATCACGCTGACAACAATCGGCTATGGGGACAAGACGCCAAAGACCTGGACAGGACGCATGCTCTCTGCTGGGTTTGCCCTGCTGGGTATCTCTTTCTTTGCCTTGCCAGCAGTAAGTATCAGCGCTTCCAATTCATCTACTCACATTCTGATGAATTATTTTCTGTAAGATCAATTCCTAGAGACATTGTCAGATAATTTATTAAGCATGATTTTAGCCGTTTAGGATAAATTGCATTTTAAAAATTCAACAAAAATGTAATGTGGTATTTAAAGAAGAAGAACGTTATTTATTTATTTTTGTTTATTCAAATGCCCGGAGTCAGTGAAATTTCAATTATTTTCACGGAATTTTTGTGCAAATTTTCAAGTGAAGTTTAATTTCTATTTCATATTCCAGTCCAAATGTACAGATATTTCACTTTCGATGTTTACCCACAGCTATCTTCATATGTAATATATGTTCTTCATCAGCACCCTAGGTGAAATGGATAGACATGGTGAAGTCTTCACCTTCCATTGTCATTTTTTCTGTTACCTTCTCCCAGGGTATTCTGGGCTCAGGTTTTGCTCTAAAAGTCCAGGAGCAACACAGACAAAAGCATTTTGAGAAGAGGAGGAACCCAGCTGCTTGCCTCATCCAGGTTAGCACACAGTCACCTCTCTTCCCGTTTTTCTGTGACAAAAGAATATTATTAATTCATTTAACAAATGCGTATGTTGTATTCCTCAAGGTGTGTTATTCATATTGCTGTTGTAAGCATAATACAAAGTAAACTGAACAACAATCAGATTCCCTAAAATCATCTGTCAATATAACATTTCTCTTTTTCTGCCCATGGACTTCTAGACGCTGCAAAAAACACAGCACAGTGTTCAGTAATAATCTATCTATTCTCTGTGAGGTTCTCGACCCCGTCTGGGTTCTCCCAAATTTGTGAAACGTTGTTAAAAAAGAATGACACGTCGTTTAGCAAACCCTGTTCTTGCCATTCTCCTCTTCTCTCTGCTCTCTGCACTCCCATGTCTCCACCCTGAAAACTGAATGTGACTGACCTCACCTTTCATACAGCAAAATCCTCATTATTAATTGAACACTGAGAGTGTTCAATTAAGAGAGTGTGCAGTAGTACACTCTCAGAGTTATGAATGGATAAATGAACCCTGCGGATTTGACTGTGTGCCTTCCTCGTGAATCTCACCTCCCCGCTTACCCCCTCCACCACAATTTCCACCACCCATACTTTACCTCCTTCGTTCATTTCTGGTTTACTCCATGTGCCTCTCTGACACCCTCCTACCTTCTGCTTCCATTGTATCCCCGTTTCAACCTTCATTCCACCACTCTCTCTCTCTCTCTCTCTCTCTCTCTCTCTCTCTCTCTCTCTCTCCTCCTTTCCCCTGCATTTGCTTCGCCTCCTCCTCCGCCCCATTCCTCTGGCCCCCCCGTCCTGCCCCCGTCCTGCCCCCAGGCTGCGTGGCGTTATTACTCCGCGGACAGCGCCAGGCCATACCTGGACGCCACCTGGCGACACTATGAGAGCCTCCTGCCCTGCCACAGGCATGTATTCATGCCTGCCCTCCGCCCAGCCACAGACGTGTGACACACCTGTTGTTTTGTTATCACTAATCATTTTTTTTCTTTTTTTTTTGTATTTCCATCCTCTTCTTCTTCCTCCTCTTTCTCTTTTTCTTCCTCTTCCTTTTTTTCTCACTCCTCCTCTCTTGACCTCGTTCTTTATTTTTCTTTAATTTCTATTTTTTCTATCTTTTTGTTTCGTCTCCTTTTTGTTTTTGTTTCTTTCTCTTTTCTTTCTGTTTTTCTCCTTCCTGGTTTTGTATATTCTGCATGCAGTGTGTTTGGCGTAGTTATTCGGCTGACGAGAACTCGGTTTCCATTGCTACCTGGAAGCCTCACTTGAAAGCGTTGCATACCTGCAGCCCCACAAAGTAGGTATAAAGATGGCAGCTGGTGTCTGTATTTGGTGTCTGTACCACCCTAGAAAATGTCTCCTCATCCTTTTTCGATGTGTTGTTTTTGTTTTTTTGAGGCGTCGTTTTGTAGGCTATTATATCTCATGTTATTTTTTTTGTTTTAGTTTTTAACTTGCTCTTGCTCTCTCTCTCTCTCTACTAATTAAAGTGATTTTAAAGTCAAATCCGTAATTGGTATCAGACTATGTTATGTAGGATTATTATGGTAACCATGAGCAAAGTACGACAAATCAGTTGCATTGTAATCTTGACCTATATCAGTCTAAATATTTCCATCATTATTTTGTGGGCATGAATTCAATTTAGCCTGCGGTACTACCTAACTTTGGCCACTGTTCGTGGAAGAAAAAAGATCTGTAATGCTAAAATGGCCTTTTTGAGTCTGAACAAAACACACTGTAAACATTGACAATCAGTGTCCACATTAGCAAATGAGATTTGAAATCAAATAGTTGATGTGCACTGGATATATCCCTCTGATATATTATGGTTAGAATCACTTTAAAACGTTCCTCTTTCTTCTATTTCTTTTAATATTTTTTAAGTCATCGCAGATTACTTAAATTTGCGCAAATATGGCCTTTTTTAAATCACAGCATTTCTGTGTCCTTAAATTGGACTAACCCTGTGCGCTTATAGCCTGTCTGATAACAGTGTATAGTGTATTATGCTTTGAGCCATCTGCTCAAAGCATATATAGTTATATAGATGGATATATTAAAATGAATACAGTCATAATGTAATAAATACATATATAACCACAAACAAGCACACATGACCAAAACCATTGATGCTCAACACACTTGCACAGAGACGCACTTGCACACAAACACCTACTGTATGGACATCCACATTACATGCAAAACACAGACACACACAGTTCATAATGATCATCTTCAGAGTGATGTGTGTCTAACGACATTCTGTTTACCGTATTCACAAACCTTGTAGTTTAGTCACTGCTTGCTCTTTTTGTTTAGTGCTTCCTATAGTTTGTCTGGACAGTACTGCACGTGTAGTAAGCGTGGTTTCTCTTCAGATTTTTCTCCTTTGTTGACACTTCAGTGTAATCTTTCCCCTCTAATGTTCTGCATACTGCATTGACAAATGGAACAGTTGATGGCAACACCTCTGTTCCATATATAAGTCTTGCAGAATTTGTGGTGAAAGTTCATTGAAGACTTGACATAAACCATGTTTTCTCACGGGTCCTCTTCTGTATTCTTCTCATTTTGTCAAACTCCAGGAAGGAGCAGGGAGAGTCAACCACAAGGTTTGTGCTGCCGTCTAATGAACATTCCTTCTTACTATACACAGTGTATTGCATTATGTTTCAATATAATGATATACTCTGACTTTCTCCTCTTTACTTGGCAAATTAATTAAACAGGTGAAGTTTTGATGCAGTTTCATTACTCAACAGAAGTTATCTAGTTTTTGGCTGGCCCCACAACAAACCTAAAAACGCGAACGTGTCTGACTAACTGAATCTGTCACTGACTGTACAGTAGTTACACCATTGGTCAGCCGGTTGGCATAACAACAAACTAGCCAAGCACAGCGCAATCATCCCTCCAGGCTATGGGATGTAGTCTATCCTAATAGCCGACCTTTTATTATAGTGTGAGTATTTCACTTGCAAAATTTGGATACGTGTAAACTGGCAAAATTATGTTTGAGCACAGTGTGCAAGTAATCTTTTCAATCCAAAGTAAGACAATTGTTTGAAATTATTTGAACTTCCCGAGATATAGGTAGAAAAAGAAGAGAGAGGCATCGCTGAGAGTACAAAGTGAGGCGTGTGATCTGTTCCAATCTGTTCTGTGTGTGTGTGTGTGTGTGTGTGTGTGTGTGTGTGTGTGTGTGTGTGTGTGTGTGTGTGTGTGTGTGTGTGTGTGTGTGTGTGTGTGTGTGTGCGTGCGTGCGTGCGTGCGTGCGTGCGTGCGTGCGTGCGTGCGTGCGTGCGTGCGTGCGTGTGTGTGTGTGAGAGCGCGCGCGCGCGGTCTCTGTCTGTCTGTCTGTCTGTCTGTCTGTATGACTTTACAATTATGTATTTCACAGAAGTGTATTTCTCAAATAGGTTGTTTTTGTTGTTAAAATAATTTAAACAAATATCCATTTGAACTTCACACAAATAGGTGCTCGGGTGGCGCAGTGGTAAATTACCTGCCCACCACCGCATAGTGTAGGGGTTCGATTCCACCACGGTGCATCCGTCTTTGTCGAGCGTCTATACGAACACAATTGGCACGTGTTCAGGGGAGGGTGATATTTGTCACTGCACATACTGTAGTTCTACGGGCTGGGGGCAGCACTTGTCAGCGGGAGTGTTGGGTGGAAGGAGTGGGGGGGAGGCTCTACGTCCTCCCGGTGGGGGCTCCTCACTGGCAGGTGGGCCAGTAGGATACAACACACAGAAATGTGTGTGGGGAGGAATTAATTGGAATAACGACTAAATGAGAAATTCTTTTCATTCTTGTTTTTTATAGCAATTTTTTACTGTGAAGTGTTCCTCCACAAGAAAATCCTCAGTGTTAATTACAGGTCCATTTGTGATGATCACCAAGTGTGCCAATGCAGATGTTCAGAGACAGGATAAAAAGCCACGTGTTCAGGGGCGTCACAGGGGGGGTGTAAGTGGGACTGAGTTACTAGGGCCCAAAAAATATATATATATATATTTTTTTTTTGGTCTTTTTTAAAGAAAAACAAATCTTAGGGGGGCCCACAGAGAATCTTTTTCCCCAGGGCCCAGAATTTGGTGCTACGCCCCTGCACGTGTTACCATAGAACCAGAAATGTCTTACTTTACCTTTTTTAATGTAGTTATAGTATAAAGTTATAAAACCAATGAAATCCAACAATAAAACTATGACAAAAGGCAGAAATTAAATTGTACAAGTGAATTCAAAACTAGGGTTTTTACTGCATTGCAGTATGACAGGGTGTAGCTATCTGAAAATGTACCATCATCACTCTTATGACTAGAGCACTTGTTGCAATGGTCAAGCCACATTTGCATAGTTAAATGAGGGATTTATGCGCAAAGTTTCAGATGTATTGCATGAGTCACCAATGTCTTTTTCAAAAGGAGTGTCAGTGGTTGACAAAATGAAGCTCCTCTTAACCAAATTGAGCATTCTCTTCTACTGTATCCCCTTTCACTGAAGACCATGACCGAATGAACATCGTAAAGCCTTTCAGAGCATAATAAAAACACTCATACTCTTAAGAAGTGTATATTTGTGGAAATTCACCAATAATCGATTTAATGGAACACATCACTGAGACAGGATCAGCTTATTTTGCTACAGACAAAACACCAAACCTTCTAATGTAGTGGTGAAAGGACCATACTGACTGTCTAAACACATCATTATCTACTCACAGCTAATTGCCTTATATCATAATGTATAAAACTAGACCGTTACATTGAATCCACATTCATTTTAACTTTTCTCCAGGAACTATTTACAATCCTCCTCACTTTAAAATGCATTAAAACTCGTACACTTCAAAATAAATCCGCTTTTTTTTTCATCAATACATGAAACATTTTTAATGAATTACATATGCTAACACCTTAAATTTGACAGTTAACTGGCTGACAACAAATTACGGCTCAGTAAAATTGTGTGTATTACATTTTCATACTGTACTAAAAGGAATGGAGCACATTGACTTCTTTGAAGACAAACCACAGTGTGTTTTGGAAATTGTTGGCAGTGATGTCAAGTATATGGCGAGTGGTAGTCAATAAGCTACAGTAAACATGTTGCAGCCACATTTATAAACTACTGATAAAGAACACAACAAAACATGAATTGCACCGTATATGAAATGTATTTATTTCATTACAAAAATACTTCAACATGCATGAGTTTAATTTTAAGTTACTAATCACCTCATAAATTATGTACTATTTTATAACACTTAAAATGAACAAGGGCTGCCAAACAACATCAGTAAACAGAACAGTATATACAGTAGGGCCCATATACTTCATTGACCGGGGTCTCCCTGGGGTCGATACTTTATCCCTCTCTGCACTGAATATCTTTGCAGAAAATAGCCGATCAACAACCTCACAACGCATCTCATCCTCTTGTAGATCAACTGCTTTTTTGGTGATTTTGAAGAGTGAAGTTTTTGCCTAAAATAGGGATGCCGGGTTGAAAGTACTTAATGTCCTCTTGTCTCTCAAACCACATGTGCATTTGCTGGCCTGGAAACCAGCCAGTGCCTTTCTCCTAGAATGTGTACCCGACCCCTTCACTGTCTCCTGTCTACTTTCTCATTTAATACTAAGTAAGTATAGATCTCTGAATCTCAAAGAGTGAGAGCAGGAAAAGAAACGAGAGATCAAGAGTGAGAGTGGATAGGCATATTACATGGGCAGATATTTTCTCTCCTCTCCCCTCTATTTCTATATCATGTAACACATCATCGTACTGTATGTCTATCTCCCCTTTTAGTAAGGTTCATAGTAATAAACAGAAGCTACTGAGGAGGTGTACAACAAGGAAACATAGGTACACGGCATCCCTACTCACTCCCATGTTGTCGTTTTCTTTGGGAATGCCAACTAATTATTCGTGCATGGGCATCTCGTGAAAGCCTTTGGAGCTTCATACGAGATGCATTGAGATTCTGGCCTGTGGCAATTCATTTGCCTTTATAATGATTTATAAGCTGCCTTCTTTTAGATTTTGCCTGGGAGACGCACAACTTCTGCCTGTTGCCTTCTAGTTTTTTAACCATATTCGCTTTCATGAATAGTTCTGCAAGTTTTCAGTTTGATAAAACAGATCGTGTTCAGTTTTAGGTTTTGCCTGGGAGACGCACTACTTCTGCCTGTTGCCTTTTGGTTTTTAACCATGTTCGCTTTCAGAACAGTTATGCAAGTTTAACAGATCCTGTGAAATAATGAATATTCTTTGTATTTCTCCTGGCCCCAGGTAGGTGATAATGAACTTCTGGCAGCCCACACATCCGAATGTTTTACCCATTCAGTTTTTCCTGTACATTGACCACTTAATCCGATTTGTTGTTACATGAAGTAGTGAAAATAGCCGATCTAGAGGCTTGTATATAGGCAATTTTTGCCAAATGTTTAACTATTTTTTACAGAATATTCACCTGTTTTTGCCAAATGTTTCCTTATTATGTCATGTCCACAATGGGGACACTAGAGTTGATTTGTTCTATGAGAGGATGAAGTTTGATGTGATGACTGATGCTTTAGAGCAGTGGTTCTCAAACGTTTTATTTCAAGGACCGCCCATAACTCTGAGAGTGTACAAATGCACTCAGTGTTCGACATTTGTACACTCTCAGAGTTCTCGCAGGACCCATTTTAAACCCTGTCAAGTTACCCTGAGAGTCCCTGGACCCTTCTTTGAGAACCACTGCTTTAGAAAGATTAATGAAATAAACTATTTTCCTGTTAGCAGCATTCATTATGTTGGAATTTTATTATTATCTGATTTGCTGCTCAGGGTACCTCTAATCAACCACTTAAACCCTATATTCTTAGTTAACCGGAGTCCCACGGGGCTCTATACTAGGCCCCTGCCTTTTGACCTAAATATCTTCACCGCCAATTAGCCGATCTACAAACTCACAATGCTTCGCAACGCGATAGATTGTATAGATCTGCCAATTTGGCCCAATGTTTGCCTCCGATTAGAGTTCATGTGGTTACGGTATCCATCTTTGTCTCCTCATTCCTTTATTCCTCTTGTCATTCCCCATTTCATTCTCTCTGGTTATTCATGCTTTTCCATCAAGCGGCCAGAAGTTGAGCTTCAAGGAGCGAGTGCGTTTGGCGAGTCCTCGCGGCCAGAGCGTCAAGAGCAGGCAGCCGCCGTCGATGAACGACCGACGTTCCCCGGGGATTGAGCCTGGTGCGGACAACAGCACCAGCCCCTCCAAGGTGCAGAAGAGCTGGAGCTTCAATGACCGCACACGTTTCAGACCCTCACTGCGCCTCAAGAGCCAGTCACGCTCTACCACTGATGGTGACATGATTCACTTCAGCACTCTTACAATTAATTCATATAGCATACTATATACATGGTCATTTCAACATGTGACACTCAAACTGTACTAGAGGCCATAGTATGCATAGGTATCGCAAACATTGATTGATGTACAGGCCATGCTAACACCAATGCCAGTAGTGTCTGTAGTAAATACGTTTGTGCAAATAAGTTAATTTCTTCGTAGTTCCGGAGCAGGCAATAACTCAGTCCCTCTGGGTTCTCAGGCTTTTTCACTATGTTGTTGAGGCTTACTACCTGACCACTGGCCCCATCAACTGACCATAGCTGGCTCTGCCCAGACACCCAGCCAGCCAAGCGTAGGAATGTTAATACCTCTCCACTGCCCGGCTCAGGGACAGCAGTGCCTGCCTCGCCGGTCTGCCAGGGCGATGGCTGGCTGGTAGCTATGGTTGGCTGGATAGATGGATGGATTATGGGAATGCAGCACTCTAGCAGTTAGTCAGCTCAGCTGGCTGAGACCTGGTGGTGGAGCGGAAACAATAACCAATGTAGCCAAACCAAAGGGGGCTGAAAGGTCTGTTAGATTATTCACTATTGCTGAGATGTTTTCATCTACTGTAGGTTTTAGTGATTGTGGATGGGAAATATGTAATTTCTCATGCAGCTTAATGGAAGTAATGTGTCCAAGAACATGTCCAAATAGTGCACATTGTGGCCTGACTTTTCCAGTGTTCAGCCTTGTCTGTTGTCTCGTGTCTCTATTTTTCAACATGTGATGCTTCGTAGAACTGATTCCTATTTGATTCAGTTACTACACAGTGAGCAAAAATGCTCTATATATCTATATATGTACAAACACACACCCTATTTTTGTGTGACATTAGTAGGTGTGAACATGGGACAATATGTACTATTTTGTTAGACTGGGAAAAATTGCTTAACTCTGCAGTTCGACACTTGTAACCTTCTGCTTACGTTTTGAGTGTGTCGTAACTCAAGAAATCCATAAACAGGCTTGTTGTGTTGTGATGAATGTGGCCTGTTGGCAGTATTTCTGAGGGCAGGCCAGAGCCCTGCACCACGCTACTGCTGACTCTCATTTTCTGACAGCATGGCAACAAAATTGTAACTTTCTTACCCTCTATGAAAAAGATTTGAATCAGCTTCTCTCTTTCAGAACTCTCTCTCTCTGTCTGTCTCTCAATCTCTATCCTTCTCTGTCTCTCACCTTCCCCTCTCTCTCTCTCTCTTTATGTCTGTAATCATTTAATTGCCCACTTCAATCACTTCAATGCAATCAGTTAGCTCAGCTGTAGTAGTGTACCAGTCTATATAAGTTGCTCTAGTAACTCAGAAAATGTTGAAGGCAAATGTTAACTATATCTACCTCCTTAGCAACAGACTCTAATATGGGAGGGGAGGATGGTTACGATGAGAAGGGCTGTCATTGTGAGATATCAGTAGAAGACCTGCTGCCTTCAGTCAAGTCTGTCATCAGAGCTGTCAGGTGAGGAAAAACAACTTTAAACCCATAATCTCATTTAGTTCAAGTGTCCTCTTGCCACCGATATAGGTTTGGTTAGTTGTTTTATTCATGGTTTTGTTTACACGAGTAGGCTGCATGTAAATAAACCCTGATTGCATCCCACACTTTACAGCAGCTCTCTTGATTCAAAGGCTATGGGGATTAAATCTGTTACAGTTTTTTTAGATTATTTTTGTGGCATTTCTGCTTCATTTGATTGGATGCGGTGATGAAAGACAGGAAATATGGGCATGAGAGGAGATTACAAGATTTTCTGTGTCCAAACTGAAAGGTCAAAAATCTCAACGTCTGAACATGTTTTTGTCTTTATTTTAATGTAGCTGTTTTTCTTTTTCGGCTCTTCTTATTGGGCTTTTCATCATAATGATGTCAGCACATACTGTACAGTTGGTTTTAGTGCATTTATATAAACAGTATATACATTTAATTAATTAATTAATTAATACTTATTTTGGCTTGTCTTTTATAATTTGAGCTTTTTAAACCCCCTGCTCCATGTTTGACTCCAGGGTTCCACAGGTGCATTGAAACTGAATTAATCCCAGTCCCTGCTTTGTCAGAGAGATACATTTACACACACAGCTTAAATAACCAGCACACCACAACCACTGCCATTAAATAGGCCTTTACAGCTTCAGAGGATGTTTATATAAGGTCTTACGAAATGATTTTCCAGATGCCTGACCGTGTATGTTTGCGTGAGGAAACGGGAGCTGGCGTGCCATGATATAGTTTGAGCAGATTTAAAAGCAAGAGAAAATAAGTTAGTTTTGTTTTTGTAAACTGTTTGAATGTCTCTAGGTTGAGTCAGCTGCTACAGATCCTGTTTGAGAGTAGCCCCTAGTGGCCAAGGTTTGAATAGCTGTATTTTGCTCTGCTGCCTGTCTAGGATCATGAAGTTCCATGTAGCGAAGAAGAAGTTCAAAGAAACATTGCGTCCATATGATGTGAAGGATGTGATTGAGCAGTACTCTGCTGGTCACTTGGACATGCTGTGTCGCATCAAAAGCCTGCAGACAAGGTAGGAACATAAATTGCCAGTGGCCTGCATGCGCTCTCCTGTTTTGAAAATGCATTGCATGACACAGTCATCATGGTACCACTTTAACAAGAACTTCCCATCTCTGCTGTACTGAACCTGATTTGATGTGTGTCATGTACATATACGTATGTACCATATGTATGTAGGTGTATGTGTATGTTACCTGTGTGCATGTGTGGATTGGTATGTCTTCATTGACAGTGCGCATGTGCGTACATGTACTGTATGTGTGTGTGTGTGTGTGTGTGTTTCCCTCACAGGCTGGACACGATAGTAGGGCCACAGTCCCTGAGCAGCCGAGCCAAGACATTTTCCTCCCCCTCCTTGTCCGTCTTTTACAGCCAGGGCAGAAAGAACTCCAGCCAGGGGTCAGAATGTCCCCTCACACCAGGGATGGCTTCTATTCACTTTCAATTCATTCTATTCAACAATCACATTTTGTTTTCAAAGACGATGAAGAACTTGTATTTTCAGTCATCTAAAATACACAATGTCAAAAAAAAAATGACCAATGACTTAAGCTCCGTTGTATCTTGGATGTATTCAATTACTGATAATGTACACTCTTTAATAAATTAGTCATGAGTAGCTTGAGTTTGGATTTTGAATTGATTGAATTGAAAGTAAATTGACCTATACCCCGCCTCATATCTTCATTACATAACTCTGCTGCCTGTCTGAATGGCATAACTATTATGTCACACAACCTCCTTGATGGGGTTATAACTAAGATGGGAAATTATCACCAGTCAAATACAGGTACATTTTGGCAGTGGCGTCTAAAGTTATTTTATTTTTCTTCATCATCACCCACTTCATAGGAAATCATCCATATTTTTTGGATTCCTTCTACCTTCAGTAATGAATTGCTGAAGGTAGATTAAAATTAAAAAGTAATTAAAAATTGTGAATCTGACTGGTAAAGCATAGTTATAGTTTCCCATCTTGGTTTTAATGTGTTTCACACAGTAGCCCTCTCACTTGTAGCTCACGTAATAAGTTTGCCCTTAAACACATTTACTAAACTGTGCATGCCCACCAGCTCACTAATACTGACCCCAGCAGGTGGTGTTGCCTTAATGTTGTAGTAAGCATGTTCTCAACTAATGAGGATGACCTCTGAGTGTTCATCAAACTTTTCTTAGCATTTGCTTTAATGTGCATGTCCTGTGTCCTGTGTGGATTCAATATGCAAAACAGCTGGGTTTCATTGTATCTTTAGGAAATGTTACACTGATAACCTATCCTTCGTGCATGATATGTCTTCCTTGGTGTATTCATGGGCTCATGAATTTGATCTTTTTTGGGGATCAGCCACAAACAGGCTTCACTAACCAGCTTCTATTGAACCTCATTGGATTTGGTAGGAGTCATTTTGATGAAAGCCGAGATCTTTTTGCGATGCTGACGACTGTTATGTATGTTGTGGTGCTCGCTTACGCCGGCGTTGCGCAACTGCTGCTTGTGGCAGCTATAGTAATAAAGATTGATACACAAACTGTGTCGTTTGACAAAAATATTGTTAATACATATTGTTAATGTTTTCAGCAATATGATGTAGTATAAATTAAGTATAAATCCCACACCAATTTTTGCACCATGTGTGCTCAAAACATTTGCCTCATAAGCTATCTATGTAGTAAATTATATTGTAGATTATGATTGCCATTTTGGACCTCAGTGCTTTCACTTTGGGAAGGTGTCCCTGTGATAGATAAGCAGAGACAAAATGTCAGCGGCATACAGGAGAACTTTAAGCCTTTGGAAAAAAAAATAGAATAGCGTGGCTCTATTGATTACCAAAACACCGATTGGTGACACTTTAATAAAACATGCTCTGATGAAGGCTCTTAGCCGAAACGCGTAAGCGTTCGTTTACTGGTGTGTGCCAGGGGCGCCGGAACGGAATATGACGTGGGGGGCCCGTCCGGGACACGGTTATTTCGGGTGAGTTTGTTGATTTTTGGGGGGGATAATGCGGTTATTTCGGTTAATTCGGTTCGCCTCGCGCTCGCGGTGGTCGTGAGGTGCGGGGGACTGGACAGATTTTATTTATAAAAAAAAATAAAAAAAACTTTTTTTTTTTTTTGGCTGGACTGAATAGTGTGGGGACACAGTGTCCTTTAATTAAACAGGCTCCGGCGCCACTGGTGTGTGCCAATAAAAAATTGGAAATGTGAGTACTTTGTCCTCCATTGATTAGAAATGTGGGATGTGCTACCTTTTTGGGATTTTTTTCAATTCCTATTTTTGATATCAAACCTTCATCATTCTTGATGTAGTGTTGAGTGTTTTTGTGTTCGCTGGCTCCCGTGTTGCCAAATCATGTGCTTGAAACAAGCGCCGGTGTTGCCACATCCGTGAAACAAGCGGACCATGATGCACTATGGGTGCTCATATCCCCCGACGGGTATGGTCAAGTGTTTTTAATTGAGCAGATCCATCAAATCCAGTGATGGTACACAAAAAGTACAATTATGTACATATTGTGTTATTTTCTTCTTTTCATTGTGGGATTCCTTTGGGATTTTAATTTGCTTACCATTCTTTACATCGTCCTGTTACTAATCTCTGACCAATTGTGTGTGCGTGTGTGTGCGTGTGTGTGTGTGTGTGTGTGTGTGTGTGTGTGTGTGTGTGTGTGTGTGTGTGTGTGTGTGTGTGTGTGTGTGTGTGTGTGTGTGTGTGTGTGTGTGTGTGCGCGCGTGCGTGCGTGCGTGTGTGTGCGTGTGCGTGTGCGTGCACTCCAGAGTGGACCAGATCCTAGGGAAAGGTCAGATCCCTCTGGATAAGAAGATCAGAGAGAAGCTGCTATCTGATGGAGATATTCTGGAGGACATGAGCATGATGGGTCGTGTCTGTAAGGTGGAGCGACAAGTCAGTACTTGGTACCTGTTTGGTACTTTTATTATCCGTTCTAGTTCTTCTTCTTCTCTATTCTTCTCTGACGTTAATCGTAATAAAGGCACCCATCATATAAAACAATCTAATGTTAAAATCCTCAGTGATACTGAGTGTTGCATACATGTGCATTTTAAGCCATTTATATTTTTGACAGTCAGTTCGAGTTCAACACACCAGAATCTCAGAGCAACGTACCGCTCGTTAAAGGGTTTATTCATTTGTTTGTCTATTTGTTAACTTCTACTATTTTTAGTCTTACTTGCCCTGCAGGTACACAAACACTCCTTTCCGGTGGTAATGTTAAGTAGTTAGCTGCGGTTTCTCTCTCTTTGGGAGTGATAAACATTTGCCTGTATTTTGATTCTTGAAATAGTAATGCCATGCACATATTTTTCCAGTGCATACTGCAGGCCTTGTTGAGGAGATTTGGAAGAGATTATGGAGCTGTGGCTCCAAAAATAATCCATTATTTTATGTGGGAAATTGTTTATCCAAATGCAAACCAACTTGAGTGCTGACACAACTAGGGCTGTTTGTTCAATGTAGGGGGTGGAGTGTGTGTGGGGGGTCTATTACACTTTTGCCTTCCCTCTTTCCCTTCCTTTCTTCTATCCTTTCTTTCCTTCATTCATTCATTCATTTGTTCTTTCCTTCATTTATTTGTTCTTTCCTTTCTTCCTTCAAGCCTTTCTTCCTTCCTTCATTTAATTGATTCTTCTGTGAAGCACTTTGTAACACTGTTTTGAAAGGCGCTATACAAATAAAGCGTATTATTATTATTATTATTATTATTATTATTACTATTATTATTCATTTAACCTTGCTCCTCTGTCATTGTCTTCTACCCTGTCATAGGTGCAGTCCATTGAGTCCAAGCTGGACTCCCTGCTGGACACCTATCGTCAGGTGTTGCATAAAGGCTCGTCCTCGGCCCTCACTCTGTCCACTCTGCCCCTGTTTGAGTTGGAGCAGACCTCTGACTCCGTCTTCAGCAAGGATCTGTCCTGCTCCACCCAGGTCAGCAGTGGTGGCGTGACCTCCACGGGGAGCTGCGTCACGCGCTCCTCCACCAACAACTCCCACCTCTCCAGAGGAGGACTCCAGCTCATCTTGGCGCCGCCCAACGAGATGAACCTCAACCTCAACGCCTCGGCCTCCACGCCGCCCTCAGTTCTGGGGTCCTCCTCCTTCAGCCCCCCGCCCCTACCTCATCTACATCACCACCACCACCACCACCACCATCCTTATTACCACCATCACCATCCCCAGGCTCAACTAGCGACGCCTGAGGGCGGTGGTGGTGAAGAGATGGGAGGGGGCTCACCCATTCTCACCCCTAACAGTGCCCCTAGTGGTGGGGGCAGAGGGACCCTCCACGGCAGGTTCCCGATGCTTGCCAGGCCTCCTCCGCCTCCCCCTTCTGGCCGGACTCTTGGCCCCATCAACTCTAACCCTAGGTCAGAGGTGAAGGACCTCTGTGGACGTCTGGGCGAGCTGGTGGAGGCCAACAGCATCGTGGAGGACCTCACCTTGCCGGGCAGAGGCAACGGCAGACTGAGCACTAAAGACGACAGCTGCTGGAGGAGACACATGAGCTTAGAGATGGAGCCCCTGGTGCCCCTGGCCCTGGGCTGCTGCTCATCAGGCCCCAGCAAGGTGGACCGAGGGCTGGGCAAGTCCGTGTCCGTGCAGGACCTGATGCAGGCGGTCCCGGTGGCCATTCTGGACCCCCACCACAGCCACAGCCACAGCCTCTCGTCCCCCAGCACCGGCAGCGACTCCCCCAGCGGCTTCCACAGCGGCGGCCAGGACCCCGGGGGAGGAGGGGGCGGCGGCGTCCGTCGGGGAGTGAGCGGGGGCGGCCACGGGTGGGGGGAGGAGGACCTCTTCATCAGTGACAGGGACATCGAGGCGCAGGGCCTTGGCTTCATCCCCCAGGTGGTGAATGCCGAGGCGCCCTCCTACTCCTCAGAACTCCTGAGAATTGGGCCCAGGGCAGGAGTAGGGGCCAGGGGGGGCTCCAACCCAAGCCTAGGCAGTGGTCACACATCCAGCCCTTCTGCTGGCAGTACTGAGTCCCTGAACATACCACATGTACGGCTAAAATAGACCCAGCTCAATGGACACGCAAAAGCCCTCACCACACAGAGACACTTTGTATCTTTTTGGGGGGGGGGTTGAGGGGGAAAGTGGGCTGGTTTGTTTATTTTGATGTCAGTTCATTTGATAAAGAGCATAGTATTTTTCGTACATGGTGATCTACATGAAATATTGCATGAGTTATCTTTTTCTTAAAAAAAAAAAATTATGACTGACAAATCAAAGACAAGCTACAGTGTGAAGGTACATGAAGTGGTGATTGGACACCAAAAATGGGTCGTTTAAAACAGTGGCTTGATGGCCGTAAGACATGTGCATGTGCACTGCATGTTTTCAGTGAAAAGTGCTGGTAACAAAACTTTACACCCAGCAATGCAAGTCGTTGACAGCTAAGCCTCATGGCAATAACCTCTAGATAATTTACCCTTCATTGTGATCAGTACAACAACAATACATTTTCAGCAATGGAATCAATCGAATCCATTGATGCATAAAACATGTAAATCTGGTAATCTGGTCCAGACAGTCTTTTTCCTCAGTCTCTATACATTTGAGTCTGTTCAAAATTGTGAATGGCAAGTGAATGTTGCCTAAACATGGTATGTTCTTTATTATCTAAACCTAAAGAATTTGCTTGCAATATATGAATAAAAAAATAAAAATAAAAGAAGAAGTTGATGATCTGAATTTCATCAATCAATATCTCCATCATCCAGGGTTGCCTGCTAGTGTTTAAAAAGTACTGTCATTTTAAAAACTAATTGTGCTTGATTTAATTTGTATGAATAAATGCACTTATTTTCACATGGTACAAATATAACTCTGGAATGTAACTCTTCATTTCAAATCTTAATCCTACTCCAAACTCGGATTTCTTTTAACGGGATTCAATGAGGAACTCCTTTGAAAGACACAACAAACATCCAGGCTGCTGTACGTGCCAAGTCTTAAGGCAATGCTTTGTGTCACTTCTGCCAGTTGGCTATGAGGACAAACACGCACACGCGCACACACACACACACACACACACACACACACACACACACACACACACACACACACACACACACACACACACACACACATTCTTGTGTATTGCACAGGAAAGTTTCTATAGTATAGAAGGTCAGTCCAGATGTAGTATCGCCCATTTAAAGGTCAATTATGCATCAATGGGTTTACCTGTTGGCAACAATCGTTGTTTAAAAGTTAAACACATCTTGAATGTAATTTCTTGGTCTAAAAATTCAATGTCAGTGGATTTCTTTTTAAGCAGTTTATTATGACCTAAAAACAAGGGGGAAGGTGTAAACAGTATTGTTACTTTTATAATAATTTTGTTTTCACCAGCCTTTGTTTGTTTTTTGTTTAAAGTTCAACAAATATATTTTCCCATACAGTATAATGTGGGTTTACTTGGCTTTCCTGAAGTGGACATGTAGAATGTATCACTTATATCCTTATTCTTATCAGTGGAGGAACATTTGATCGAGTGCGAAGCAATGTGATATCATGACAATGACAACCTTTTGTTGCTGTGGTGCAGAATCAGGTACATCAGGTAAGACTTGCGGATGTCTTGCAAGTATGTTCTATGTATGGCCCATGGGAAATCTATTACTGTACAACGCCACATGAAATGTACGACACTTACACTGTAAGCCAAACAACAGCCAAATGTTACATCATACAGTACCAATAGGAACCTCATTGAAGGGTGAATATCCACGTTAAAGGCTTTACCAGATTATGTGAGGCAAGATACTGTAGGGGTCAATTCACCATGTTGAATCAAATCAAGTGGATTTGATTAAATGTATGAAATATTTGCAAAGGTACCATTAACAGTATATCCAAAGCCATTTGCAGTTTGTTACCTAAAGCTGCATTATGCAAGATTTTTAAACAGAAGTAGTTTATCAATATAAAAAAATCACTTAAGGGAATGAAAACATAAGATTAGCCCATTGGCCAAATTAAAATGCTGTAATCTGTTCCGCATTTATCACAAGCTTCAGCTTCTGAAGGCAGTGGTGAAAATATCAAAGCAGTTACCTCTCTATGCCACTTGGGGCCGCCAGCATACTGCAAATGTGAAAATTATCCAGTGCTGATTTACATTTCGAATTGATTGGAAGGTAAATTGACCTTAATTATAATGTGAAGTATACAAAATGTGCAGTACATAATGGTGCCTTGCTTCTGTAGTTCCACATTTGCATTTTTTTCCTACTCGTCCTCAAACAATTCCAATGGTCTCACCTCTTAATTCAATTTTCTCTCCTTATGACTTGGGCATTTGACATTTTTTGTTTCCACATCTTGCTACTGCACAAAAATGTTTTTTGACATGTCAACATTCTGTCTCATTTAATCTAATTTATTTAAATTATGTGCACATATTTACACACAAGTAATAATCTCAGCTACATAGAGCCTGTAATTCCATGAACATGCAAATTCACTTTTATTCTCATATGTCAATAAAATAAATTCTAGCAAGAGTTTGACGTGGTTTTCTTCATTCTGGGTTTTACAGCGTGGCTCTGCAGGAGTCTAGCCATCTATAAGAGGGTCTGTCTGTGTTTGTGTAGGCCTATGTATCTGTCTGTGTCTGGAGCTAATCTTGCAAACCACCAGACCAATCAGCATCAAATTTGATGTGCGTCCACTATTTATATTTTCAATCGCTGTGTCTGTCTGTCCACGGTCTAACCTTGTAAACTACTTGGCTGATCAGTGTCGTATTATTTGTACACACCACCACCAGAAAGCTAAGGAACTCAATTCCTGAATATGTTTTCAATTTGGTCAATGATGGTATTCTTGTAAATTAACAACCTCAGACCCACCATTCCTCAGACTATGGAATAATGTGACCTCGAGGAAACACTGGCAGCAGTCGCCAATTGGCTACAAGAAAATTGGCAGAATAGCAAAGGAGGAGATAACTAGGAGGTGGCAGAATGAGTGGGAGAGGGAAAAGAGAGGAAGGTTTTATTACATCAAACACAATAGTGTTAGTGGAGGGAACATCCCTCTGGGGAACATCAGGGGAGAACAGGTGATCATGACAAGGTTGAGTCTTTATGGAGGACCATCTTGCATTGGGAAACACAAGGACTGTGTGAATGTGGGATGGAAGAAACTGCAACATCTGATCATATAGTGCTCAAAATACACAACAGAGAGCAGTGTGATGTTCTCTGCAGTGCTAGATGCTGGGGAATCACTGCATTTATATGTGGAATCTATTAAGACCTGTGGAACATCAAAGTGTAGTGATGAAAGCTGTGGTGGATTTTCTCTTTGATACAGTCAGGCCTGCACCATATAGGGTGAAAGGTCACAGTATAAAAATGGACAGTAACAGATTCACAGCTTTCCCGCTATAGTCCCCAGAAAATGTAACCCTGCCTCTAAACATTTGTGATGATGACATAGGTAGGTAATGCTTTATGTAGCCTGCTTTCTGTCACATTAGGCCAGCGGTTCTCAACCTGTGGGTCGGGACCTCCAGGTCTGGGGGTCCCCAGATGATAGTGAAGTGACAATACCTAAAAAAAAGAAGAAGAAAAAAAGGAAGAGAATAAAAATGACCATTATTGCATCAAAGGTAATCAACAAACTATACTATAAAAACTGGTCAAACATTGGCCAAATTGTCATATAATATTAAAAAGAGGCAAACATTTTGAAAATAGCCATTTTCACAATATTTATCTGTGGAAACGAGTAAAACTAAATGTAATTCCTCAACTCCAACAATTTCAAGTGCTTGTCGGGGGGCCACTGCATTTAGGCTACCTCTCCATCACCACTACTTTCACTGCAGTATCACACTAATGACACCAGGTGGCGAGAGTGAGGCCCTGTCTAGTAACCTCGTCGCTTGTGCATGACGACATAATCAGGGCGACCGGTGGAGTTATGTGTTTGTAGTCCAGCTACACATGTTACAGAAGACCTTGATCAACATTGTGAACATACGTATATACAGCAGTTGACAATGTTTCCTTTAAGAACAGCTATCCCCATAGCACTGCGGAGCAACACGTGTAGATTCTTCTCTGCTTCTCAAGCCAAACTGAATGCCAGGAAAGTAAGTAATCTAACGTCAGTTAGGATAGCATTAGCAGACTACAGAGGGGTCATCTGTACTCCACAGCTTGTTGTGTACATTAATCAATAGCTTGTGAAAGTTAATGATTGAGAGAGATTGTTCTCCTATACGTGTGTATGGTGCAAACTGTCCCCTTTTCATTCTAATTTCTAAAGACCATAGTCCTTGTCTCTTTGCATGGGTTCCATGTAAACCACTACTTTACCACTTAAAGATTCTGCTAATTTGATTTTATAACTCCTTTTATCTCCTTATATGTCTGTTCTCTAGATTTAAATGATTGTCTGTCTACAGAACCGACTATATCCTATATAGCATTATTTGGCTTTGAGTTAAATTCAAAGGAGACTTAGCCCTAGACTTAGCCCCTGGTTGTGATATTACATACATTTCTTGTATTACATGTTATATCACAGCCATAGGGCTGTTTATCTGGAATACATGAAATGTATGTAATATCACAGCCGCTCTTAAATGCTATTTTTGCTATCTGGCATCTAGTCTAGAGTTGCAACCCTTGACAGCCCATTCATCCAAACAGAAAAGTCCTATCTGATTGTATTAAACAACTTTAAACTCACCAACATTGCAGCTGTACGGAAAAAGCTTGGATTATACTCTTTGTATCTGCCCACTTTTTGTTTCTTAAAAATCCACCATAGGCATGTGTTGTTGAGCTACTTTCTGTTAATAAAATATGTGCAGGTGATACTTTTTCTAAGTGTCCAACTAAGTTTGGAAGCTGTCCTGTCTATCACCTGTTCCTAAATTGCACATAATGCAGGAGGCAGCAGAAGGAAGCCACTGCAGAACAGCTAAAACTGGTGCTCTCTCCTCTATATGCTTCTGTTTAACAGCAGAGGTGCAGAGTTTTGGATGAGCTGAAGTCTCTCTGCATATATCATGCATGTCATGTATTAAAGTATGTGTTTCTCAGGGTCTTGTGTTGGGTGTTTATGAGAAGGAGGGAGAAGATGCCAGTCCTCATCTAACAGAGACTGCAGCAGGTTTTGACAGCACTGTGTCTGGAAAACTGTCAGAGGTGCTGAGAATGTGAGTCTACTGCACTGAACCTGCAGAACCAAACAATCAGAACTTTATTACCAAGTATATGGGGTATATACCAGGCATTTTGCACATTTACCTCTTGACATAAACAATGAACTGTTAACACAGGACAACTGAAGAGGTAAGCTGTTTTTGCTATGGACCTAAATGTTGTCCTATATCCTGAAGAAGTCAAAATATAATTTATTATATGAGAGTGTTTTCCAGGCAGAGCTATTCTTTTTTGTTTGTAGTTGCAGAATGTATGGTGAGCCACCTTCATCTTTCAGTCACAACCCACTGGTAGAGGAACACAGTTTTAGATCACTGACATTTGATGCAGATGATGACCCAGTTTTAGCATATTTTTGTTTTAGCACTTTTCTATTGAATTGTTTAATTTAAAGTCAATTCTGTCTCTGTCTTTGTTTCTTTTAGCTCTGGTCCACCTCTTAAGAAAGGCGGCAACAGAATATTCTACGGACTCCATAAGGTAATGGGCTGCAATAACTGTTGAAATCCTGACAGTTAGTTATATGTATCTAAGAAGAATGTTGTGTCCTATTACCAGTAGATAAGATGAGAACACTTAATTGTCTATTATTAAATTGAAATAAAATGGAAATTAAAATTAACAATTAAAATGAAAAACTTTGGGGTTTGATCAAAGTTTTTCAAATATAAAATTCATTTATTTTTAGAAGAAGGCTGGTGCACACCTCAAAGGTTGGTGACAAAGGTGCAAATGTTCAAAAGGAGATCTCTGACAATAAAATCAAAGAAAAAGGTCCCGCACACTGTCTGGAACTTGCAAAAATGTTGCTCTTTATTAAATCAACGTTTTGGTCGTTAGACCTTCATCAGGATGTCTGTCCTGATTTAAAGTGGTTATTCGGGACACAAACACAAATCGACTACATAATTGCCGATATCGATGTTTATATCGTCAGGATGCATCGCGGTGCATTCAAACCCCTAGACTCTGCGCCGCGGTAGTGGGCAGGTACTTTACCACTGTGCTACCCGAGTGCTAAAGCTATTTTCTTCTGATAAAAAATATGTTTTAGTCCTTCATTGACCCATGATGTGTTATTGGGGTAGATTCTGATTGTTGTTTGTTTGAATGATAATTATAATCAACACAGAAGCTGAGATAACTGGTGATAATGTCGGTTGAGAATTCAGGGTTATTACAGGAGACGACCTGGTCACTGAGGAATAAGTCCCATTCACTGGTATGAAAACAAGCCCTCTGCGTTTCAAGTCATCATTCGAGTAATTTGTCCAGCAGGCCTGATATGTCTTAACAACAGGTTTCTCCCTTTAGTTTCTGGCGGTACTTATGGTGAATGACGTTATGATTTAGATGGTAGTAGTCGTGGTGGGTGGTATCTGGGCACATAAGCGCCCTCCACATTTCCATAGCATTGGTCCTGTCTTATTTCCTCTCGTTGAGTGTCTCGTAGAATAATGCTGAGCTGTACTCCATGCATTCTCCAGGACTTTCCGTGCGTTGCACTGGTGGGGCTGGGGAAGAAAGATGCCAGTTTGTGTGGAGCAGAGTCCTGGGACACCTGCAAGGAAAACATCAGAGCTGCAGTATCAAGTAAGAGTCAGAATCTAGAAGAAGCAGCTTTGGTCATTTTTAGTTTATTGGTTTATACAATTATTAGAGTTTATAGGTCATTTTACTTGTGGCTCTGAATAAACAATGCTCTTTTAATAACAGTGTTGTATCTAAAAGGTTATTCATGTGGTCTGATTATTCAACAGACTAATGTTTACTGTTATCCTTCAATCAGGATAAGCCATGAGTGAATGCAATAATGTAACCTTGTCTGTGTAAACTGTGTAAACGCACTTTGTAGTTCAGAGCTGGTGACTTTTCTTAATTTCTGCTCATCAATTGTGTGTGTGTGTGTGTGTGTGTGTGTGTGTGTGTGTGTGTGTGTGTGTGTGTGTGTGTGTGTGTGTGTGTGTGTGTGTGTGTGTGTGTGTGTGTGTGTGTGTGTGTGTGTGTGTGTGTGTGTGTGTGTGTGTGTGTGTGTGTGTGTGTGTGTGTGTGTGTGTGTGTGTGTGCGCGCGCGCGCGTCTACAGCGGGCTGCAGGTCGCTTCAGGACCTGGAGTTGAGTCACGTTGAGGTGGACAGCTGCGGTGACGCCCAGTCATCAGCAGAGGGTGCCGTACTGGGCTTGTTTCAATATGACCAACTCAAAACCAAGAAGAAGACCAAAGTGACCGTGCAGCTACATGGAAGGTATATGCCCATAGACTGTAAAAAAGGAATGGACAAAGCCACTCCCCTGCTTTCTACAGAACGAAAATGAAGCCGATAGTTCAGGAACGTGCATTCCTCCATCGTTAATATATACAGTTGGCCACGCCGGAACTCAAACGCTATTGGTTGAGACCAGACACGTGACCAGCGAACCGGAAAACAACCCCCAAAAATGCTATTGGTTGGGTAGCTTGTCAATCAAGAGCAGGGCGGGAAATGAATGCTATTGGTTGTGTAGGTTGTCAATCAAATCATCCCGCCCCTCCTGGAGCATAGCCTACTTTATCGTCAATTTTAGAATAAATGGGACCATAATTTAGCAAAACGCATATCATGATGATTGAAAGGAGACTTTAAACTAGCGACTGGAAGCATATAGAATTTATGACAATTTTTATTACGGTAAGAAAATCTAGTCTAAAGTTTGTCAAAAACCCATTCACTTGCGTTAAAATAAATTCTTTCTGACACTGCAGGTCGGCGCAGGGTAAAACAGTGCCTCACTCTGGCCATTCATAAGCTTCCGTGTTGGCCTCATTGTAAATATCCAAGCCTTGCCCCTTGTATATGCCCAATGAATATCAACTCAATAAAATGAGAACTGAACCCTGGGTTCAGTTCTGAGAGATGGGTTAGCACTTTGGGACATGACATTACTGTGACAAAGACCCTACTGGCTCATTACCCTGTTCTGTAACCCTGTTTGGAACTGCGCTATACAAATAAATTCATTATTATTATATTCCGTACGTAATATTAATCGGAGTGTTTGATGGTCGCTTCCCAACAGTAAGTCCAACACAACAGAAGGCACTACATAATACACTTAAAGGACCATATCGGTGCCAATATGTCAACACATGTCATTGTCTATTTACAGCTTTGGTCATATATTGTACACAATTTTTGCATTAATTTGTTTAAAATTTCTCAAGTCATTAAAATGTTACTTAACTTTTCTGAATAATTGAGTGAATGTTTACTAATTGCTTTCGCTAGACTTTTCTAATCACTCTGTTCTTTAAAATGGATTATAACATACAACCATTGGTATGGTGCTTTAACACAATGATACGGTATGTATGTGTGTGGTGTTCCTAGTGTCGATATGGAGGCATGGCAGAAAGGAGTCCTGTATGGAGAAGGCCAGAACTTGGCCCGCCTACTCATGGAAGCACCCGCCAATCACATTACTCCTACGGTGTTTGCCAACACCATCGAGGAGCAGCTGGCACCTTACACTGACCGAGTCAAAGTCCACAAGAGGTGAGTGTTAAGTGTATGGTACTGAGTTAAAGTCCATAAGAGGTGAGTGTTAAGTGTATGATACGGAGTTAAAGTCCATAAGAGGTGAGTGTTAAGTGTATGGTACCGAGTCAAAGTCCACAAGAGGTGAGTGTTAAGTGTATAGTACTGAGTTAAAGTCCATAAGAGGTGAATGTTACCATACGCTTACTGAGTCAAAGTCCACAAGAAGTGAGTGTTAGCATATAGTATACTGACCGAGTCATAGTCCACAGGAGGTGAGTGTTGGACATTTAATTTGAGGAATAAATGAGTGAATTAAATTAAGTGTTTCCATGTGATGTACATTTACTACATGTAATACAGTCTGATATGGCTTCTTCCATGAGTTTCTATGACAGTGGCCTGAATAGAGTTTCTGCAGACGACGAGCCTCCTTAAGTTCTGTATCTCTTCAGGGGTCAGGCCTGGATAGAGGAGCAGGAGATGGGAGCATTTCTCAGCGTGACTAAAGGCTCAGATGAGCCCCCTGTGTTCCTGGAGCTGCACTACAATGGCTGCCCCGATCACACACAGGCACCCCTGCTACTGGTGGGCAAGGGTGTCACCTTTGACAGGTAAACCATAGTGCGAAAACCCTGCTAGCCTTCACCTTAGCTCTGTGCTGCCCTGTAATGTTGGCAGGTTACGAAATTAACGTTATACTTTACCAGCCAAATGTCTGATAGATGAAACAGGCACTTGGAAGGTGTTCATTTATGACCCTGGATGTTGGCAATAAGAGCTGAAGCATATTCTGCTCAGAATCAAAGTCAGAAATACTTTATTGGCCAGTATGGGGTTCATGCTATACATGGAGTTTTGCCTTTGGCACCTGATGCATTAACATTAAACAATTAACACAGGCCTACAGATAAAGCACATGGACATACAGGACTGGCATTGGATACATAGGTGTAAAATATATGCTTCCACATGTAGACACTCTTATATTATTGACAATCAGTCATTGTTCACATTCACATTGCTTTCTTCTTCTGTTCAGTGGTGGTATCTCCCTGAAGCCACCCTCCGGAATGGACGCCATGCGAGCTGACATGGGTGGAGCCGCCACCGTGTGTGCGTCCATCGTCACGGCAGCAGCCCTCAAGCTGCCAGTCAACATTATCGGTGAGACTGCTGGCACAAACCCCCTGTTGTGTAGCTTTTCTTTGTTATGCCTCATCAACGAGAAACAGACCGTGATTATTTGGATAACCATGTGAACATTTTTGTATACATGTTACAAAATACAATACATGTAATTTTGTCAGGCAAGGATTGAAGCAACATGTCTTAAATAAGAAGCATTATTTATTACCTTTTTTCAACTGCCCTGAACATTTCATGGAATAAATCTTGTGTTTTTCACTTGATTGCTTATCTCTTCAGTCTTCTCTGTCTCTGTCAGGTCTAGCTCCCCTCTGTGAGAACATGCCCAGTGGAAAAGCCAGCAAACCAGGGGATGTAGTCCGAGCCAAGAATGGTAAAACCATCCAGGTGTGTGGGCCACAGCGCATTTAAGATGTTCACCGCTGATTAAACCCCATTACAAATGTGTGAATGCTGGGATTCCAAATGCATTTGATAGCCAAGTGGGACGTGACCACTGATGGTCAATGACAACAGGCTGGTGCATCTACGTTTCTTCAGAATATCTGTGGCACCATTCCCAGCTTGAGTGGATTTTTGCAAGTCTGTTGTTTCCTGTTCTTGTCGGACATGCTGTGTTATTCAACTCATTTCATTTGTATGTCCGAGTTATCGTAGATCAACTGTTTTTTTTTAATTTGTCCTTACTGTGCAGGTTGATAATACCGATGCAGAAGGGAGGTTGCTCCTGGCTGATGCTCTGTGTTATGCTCACATCTTCAACCCCAGGGCCATCGTCAACGCCGCTACACTAACAGGTGAGACACATGGAAAAATGTGGTGCATAAATCTCGGTGCATAACTGTATACCTCGGTTTCCTGTTACGGGTCATTTCCCAATAGCTTCATTTGATGAAGGCTTTTACTTGTGCATTAAGAAATATGACTCACTTGGGGATATTAACTATTGGACAATAATGGCTGCTGCTTTTTTCTCTAAGGGGCCATGGATGTCGCTCTCGGCTCTGCAGCAGCTGGAGTGTTCACAAACTCTGACTGGCTCTGGCAGCAGCTGCACAAGGTACACACACACACACACACACACACACACACACACACACACACACACACACACACACACACACACACACACACACACACACACACACACACACACACACACACACACACACACACACACACACACACACACACACACACACACACACACACACACACACACACACACAGTGCTATAGATGATTATTTGTCATGTGTTTGTATGAGTTTGTGATTGTCTTTTTAAATGTGTGTGTGTGTAGGCTAGTGTGGTGACAGGTGACAGGGTGTGGCGGATGCCGTTGTTCCAACACTACACCAAGCAGGTGACTGAGAGCCAACTGGCCGACCTCAATAACATCGGTGGCAGCCGGTACGTACTGTAGCTCAACACACGCTGACCCTGAGCACTGTCAGATACCCTCAAATGTTTGATTCATTGTGTCCTATATTTATGTATACTACAAAATTACAGTAAAATAAGGCAATAAAGTACAAAATGAAGGTAAATTGCCTTGTTTGCCCCAAATCACAAACCCATATCACCCTGCTAAACAGTTGTGGTGGTGGGGGGAAAATATACATAAAGACAAATGATAAACTATATGAATCTGTATCTCGTCAGTTCTGGTGGTGCGTGCACAGCAGCTGCCTTCCTGAGAGAGTTTGTCACAGCGCCTCACTGGGCTCACCTGGACATCGCTGGGGTCATGATGAACAAAAATGAGATCCCGTACCTGAGGAAAGGCATGTCAGGCAGGCCGACACGTACGCTGGTGGAGTTTGCTGCTGGACTGACCAGCCAAGCCTGAGCGACTGGAGACGCACACAACCAGCACAACATGAGGTGTTGATGCTGAAGAGCGTGTTACCTCTGATGCGCTATGAGGAGAAAACACCACTGCAATTATTCTCAAAGTGGGGTCCAGGGACCCCCAGGGGTCCTTGAAGAGGTTCCAGGGGGTCCCCAGCAAAATGAGGAACAGTTTAACCAACAAGACAAATGTTCACTTATGATGATCCCTGGCAATACAGTCCTGTGTGTCTGTCTGTCTGTCTGACTGAGAATGAGAAAGCTTCAATGACTGACAAAACATACTGCCTATTTGTCATATGTTGTGGAGGTGCTTTGAACAATTCATAGCCATCTGAATTTCTTTTCAAAGTAAAATTGATATTATAAATAAAGCATATATTACAGATGTTTAAGGTTTTGTTTTTTATCCCCACCTACACGGCAGTGTACAAAACTGAAATACTTTCAAAGCAATAATGTGTAGGGTAAGTTTCAAAAGACTGATTTTTTCCTATATTTTTGTTTTGGGGATCTGGAGATGAGTGCTTGAGACAAGTGCTCATAGACCCCTTAACAGACGACGTCACACTGATAAGAACCAGTATGCGTGCAACCAGTATGCGCTAAATGAAACCCATTCTATCAGGTCTCGCCAGGACGTGCCACACTAGCCAACACACACGAGGGGGTTGGGGTGTGCTGAAACTAGCGCACCCCGAAACAACAGGTTGGAAATTGATTGCGTGAAACAATCACCTGTGCATCCAGTCTCAATGTTAGTAAACAATTAATTGGTCTATTGAACTGGGCAAACTAACAATATCAGTAACATCACTCTTACTAAGGTCTAAATAAATATTTACATAATTTTCCCCTTTCTAGTTTTAATGCAGGTCCGAGGTCCCTTTGTTAAAGGCAGGTAGTTTTTCCAACTGTCATCAATTTGTAAGCCAAGTTAGACAAAAGCAAGACAACAGAACTGACTCATGGACTCTGAAACTATGAACTTTAAACTTAATGGTAGATTTTGGCATAATTTGAATGGGGGGGGGGGGGGTGTATTCGAAAACTTTGTTTAATTTGATTATTATTACAAAACATACATTAACCACTTCAGCCCTATTATATTTATACTTTGGCTATTTGAAAATAGCCGATCTAAGCTCAACGCATATGAGGCATTGTGAGCTTAATTGTAGCTTATTTTCAAAAGATTTTTATAAAATCATTTTAGACTTTTAGATTTGAAAATGTGTGAAATGGGACATTTTGCATATTGAGTACTTTTACTTTTGGTCCTTTTAAGTATAACTTTTGTACTTTTGCTCAAGTACATTTTGAATGACGGACTTTCACTTGTTAACAGAGTACTTCTACGTTGCAGTATTGATACTTTTACTTAAAGTTAAAAAAAGAGTACTTCTTCCGCCACTGTTTTGGTTTTGTGGCTCCTCCCCCATAAACAAACAGTAGAACCAAGATGGCGTCCTCCATGGGTGGAATGTTCCCCGGCCAGCAGCCCGGGCCAGGTGGTGCTGCTCACCCCGCCGGTGGACCGGGTCAGCCGGGTCTGCTCCCCGGGACTGCGAACAGGGCTCCGCCGGGAAACAACACGCTGGTGGACGATCTGGAGGCTTCATTTGAGGTATTATAGGTGCTTCTGACTGGGATAGCTAGCTAGTTAGCTTTATGTTAGCTGAACGAGAAGCTAACTGAATGTTAAAGTTTGTAAATGTTCTAACCAGTGTCGTATCAGAAGATGCTATTTAGCTTTTAAACTTTGCCATACTTGTTACAGAATCTCAATAAGTAAAGATGCTGTTGTGATTAAACTAAGTAATACTGTGCTGTGCGTCCTGTAGGCGTGCTTTGCGTCTTTGGTGAGTCAAGACTACGTTAACGGAACCGATCAGGAAGAGATTCGAACCGGTGAGTTCTAGAAAACCCCTATTTTTAATTCTATGAGAGAACCTCTTCGCAGATGAGTGAGGCTGGGAACGAGGCTACATATAGATAATGACATTTAATGTGCACTGTTGTTTCCACCAGGGCAATACAATATATTCACCGGTTTGCTGTATTTTAAATGACATGACTATTCAAAAGCACACAACACAACTCAAAAATCGTAGTTTGCAAAAAATCACAGAAAGTACAGTTCTATACAAAAGGATGCTAAAAGGATTAAACCTAAGAAAGCACTATGGCTTGTTTCCTTTGGGGTCCTGTGTATTCAATTCATCGAACCATGTAATGACAGACAAATAATATAAGATATATAAATAATATAAGGTGCCAAAATGCCTTGTATTGCATTACCTTTGCCTTCTTTGAAGAGGTACACTATGTGTACCACCATGTGTGAAATGTCTCTTTCATTCACTGTTGAACTTTGTTGTATAATCACACACTTTTTCACTGGTACACGTCATGGCAGAGCAACACACAGTGACAGTCTGGTCAAGGAATGACGACATCTTGCCTACCTGTGGAATTAGCCTGGCATGGCCAAAATAAATGTTTTTTTTTTTGCCATGGCAGATTCGTCTGGCTCCCAGGCTACTGTGGAGTAGCCGCACGCAACTTAGATGCTATAATGCTATCTGGCATCTAGAGTTGCAATACCAACCCTAGACAGCCCATTCATTGAAACAGAAAAGTCTTATCTGATTGTACGAAACGACTTTAAACTCACCAACATTGCAGGTGTACGGAAAGCTTGGATTATACTCTTTGTATCTGTCAGGTTTTTGGTTCATAAATGTCCAGAACCGTTGAGTGATTTCCAACGAGCGCCTCCAAACTCGAACATTTATAACCACAATCACCTGCACGAAATGTATTTTTTACAAAGTATATCATATGTCTATGGTGGATTTTTGTGAAACAAAAACTTGACAGATAGAAAGGGGAATGGATAATCCAAGCTCTCCGTACAGCTGCAATGTTGGTGAGTTTAACATTGATTAATACAGTCAGATAGTTGATTTCAGTTTCAATGAATGAGCTGTCAAGTGTTGGTATTGCAACTCTAGACGCCAGATATCATTATAGCATCTAAGTAAGTGGCTTGCTGTCCTGTGGAACACCATACTATATATAGATAATGGTTGTCACCTTATAATATCTCACATTTATATAGCACTTTTCTAAGTACTCAAATTCACTTCAGGGGAAAGAAACCAACTTTATTAGGAAGCAAAAAGGCTATACAACGAGTTATGTCTCAGAGTCAAATTTGTAAATAACAGTACACCCACCGCCCAATAAAAAAAAGAAATGAAATCCATTTCCAAATATTGTCATAAAAACAATGGATGTCTTTACATGTATGTTTTAGTTCAAATATGACATCACCACTCATCTACCTTTCTGTTTATTCAAGGTGTGGACCAGTGCATCCAGAAGTTCCTGGATGTAGCTAGACAGACGGAATGCTTCTTCCTGCAGAAACGGCTTCAGTTATCTGTGCAGAAGCCAGAACAGGTTGTGAAAGAGGTAATGTCATGTGCATACTGACTGTATCTGACTGGTCTGCTACGTGTATATGTTGATATCTTCTCCGGGCCAGCGGTCTGGGCCTGACATGTATCTTTATAATATATAATTTTCCTCCCTGTCTCCCCACCTTTTTCTTCCACTCCCTTTCTGAAAACCAACAAAATGATGGAGCTTGCACAAAACCGAATTTCACCCATGTCTTTACACCTGTGAACCAGTGATGTGACAATAAAGTTGATTCTAGTCTTTGCAGCCATCATCTCATGGTGCTTTACAAAATGGTAGCGGCACGGTTTCTCCTGTTTTTTTTTTTGCCTAAACTAGTGGTCCCTTATCTGTACACCTTGAAAAGACGTGTAAACACAAGGCATTGAACTTCAATAAATCAATCAATGTGAGTCAGTTTCTCTTTGTTAGTTATTGTAATGTCTAGATAATAAGTGAAACCTGTGGGAACAATACCTCAGTCTGGGAGTTGCAGTCTGACCGATATGTGGGTTCAGTTGTATTGCATTTATTTCCCTTTTATCTTGCTTAATGATTTGTCTATATTTGCACATTTTTCATGCTTTCCTGACATTACTATCCTCTCTATCTTTAAAAAAAGAAGTGTTCTTGTGTACGTTTGCTTTATTGTTATTATTATATAATTGTTATTACCAATGCAAAATGTCTGATGAGCTGTGTCAGACCGGACATAATAATAAAGACCACCTTGTAACCATCTCCTCCTTTTTGACCAGATTCTGAGTAAGGACAGTAAGCAGGCCTCTCTCATAGGCATTTCTATGTATTTCTTTCTACCTGCAGGATGTGTCAGAGTTGCGTAACGAGCTCCAGAGGAAGGAGTTACTGGTCCAGAAGCACCTGTCCAAGCTGCACCACTGGCAGCAGGTTCTGGAAGATGTGAGCACTCAGCATCGTAAACCCTCTGACCTGCCTCCTCCTGGACCCCTGGCCTTCCTGGAACAGGCCTCTGCCAGCCTGCCTCCTGCACCCTTAAAACCTAGCTAAACATACAGGGCAGGCCTCTGCCGACCTGCCGTATTAAAACCTCAGTATGAAGTTACCTGAAAAACATGTACACACACCCACACACTTGTATTTGTCATACTGGGCTTAGTCTTTAGCCAAGTTCAGTGATGTAGATTGTTTTATTTAAATATTGTTTTCTGTATTTTTGATGGCTTTTGTAAATATATCTGAACACTTTTTTTTTTTTTACTGAAATAAAATGTGTCTTTTGGATCTGTACTTTATTTTGTTTCATGTGACCCAAAACAATGCACAAATAAGGGTTTCTGCTGTGCTGTATTTCTGAGTGACAGGGGATGACGTGCAGCAAAGGTTCAAAGAATCTCTGGTCTGATGATTCGAACCCAGGCCAGCTGCAGGAAGAACTGTAGCCTTATTATCTATGTGGTATGCGTTCTTACCAGGATATTATTGCAAATGAAGGCTACTTATAACCGAGTTTAATTTTAACATTGCAACGTTGCATTACTCAACCATAGTCAAACCAGTGATACACCCCCTTTATAATCACTGTTCTCATTCATATTTGTTTGCCCAGGGGCGTAGCTTGACTTTATTTGCTGTGGGTTTATGTATCAAAAGGGCCCCTGATATGGATGTATCATGTGCAGCAATATATCACTGCTTTAAACATTTACAGTATGTAACCGACTAAAATAGCCTACTAGTCTAAAATTAAAGAAACACTCAGAAAACAGCCACAACTGTGCACATTAACATTTGGTCTACATAAGGCCAGCAAGCAGCATTCAGTGTAAAGTACAACACAAACAATGAATTCAGGTTAATAAACACTATTAGAGAAGTATTTAGAGAAGTATTTAAAGTTGTACAATGTGTATTATCATGAAGCCAGGTTCACCACCAGTCTTCCACAGGTAGAGGGAGACATCTCTTTCTTCGCGGACACCCGGTCCAGCCGGAGGAACGTCTTTGCAGTCATGTCCTTGTTTCTGCATTTCCAATCCGCGGTAGCAAAATAACAGGTATACCCCCCCCACTCCCACCTCCACCCCCTACCCCCACCCCCCCACCAGCTCCTCCGGTAGAGCTAACGATCCACCTGGGAGCCAGCAGACAGACGGATCAGTCCGTGACTCGACTGCAGCATTCGGAACTGAGCTCCGTCCGTCCGGCCGGTTGTGGTGGTGAAACGTAGAGAAGCAGCAGCAGCAGCAGCAGCCAGGCGGGCGGGCCAACACCCCGGCACGGCAGGCAGGGCAGCGAGGCTTCATGTCACCGCAGTGGCTCCTGTTGTATGTATGAGACGCCGGTGGGCTGGAGGCTGCGGGGCTGGAGCAGGAGCCCGTGTCGTCGCCGCCTGAGGAAAAAGAATTAGACCCGGAGGGTCTGGATTTATAGGATCTAACAAAAGAGACAGACACGCCGTGGTTGGTGGATATGGACTGGTGCATGCTGCTGCTCCAGCAGGCTGCTGCCACCACACTCTGAGAAGCGGCAGCAAGCAGGCAGCAGAGCACACAACCATGGATGTTCATCCTCTGTAAGTGAGCGTCAAGAATAAGAGGGGTTGAGGGTTCACCATCATCATCATAGTAGTAGATCTGCTGCTGTGTGACTGATGATGCCGCATTGGTACAGACACGGTGCAATCCTGAGCGTTCATTTAACTCTGAGGGGGGTACAAATGGAACCAACTGGACCCTCCCCTCCCTTACCCATTTGTAACTCTGAAAGTGCACATATATAGGTGCATTTTCAGAGTTACAAATGGGCAAGGGAGGGTCCATTTGTACCCCCTCAGAGTTAAATTAACACTGGGGATTTTCACTCTGTGGTGTTTTTTGGTTGTTGGTTTAATTGGTGTTGTTGTTAAAATGTCATGTTTGTTCTGATGCAAGAATGATGTGTGTGTGTGTGTGTGTGTGTGTGTGTGTGTGTGTGTGTGTGTGTGTGTGTGTGGGTGTATTGAGCTATGCATGTACTGTACTGTACTGTAATGTACTGTGCTGTACTGTAGGTAGTCTATTGAATATTAGCTGAGAGAGAGAAAGCTATAGATGCTCACATCTACCATTAATTTATGTCTGTCATGAGGAACCAATGATCTACAAATTCACTGTGTGCGCTCTTGGATTAAAAGTCCTCACAAGGATAGGAACATCTAGGAAAGAGAGGACATTCTATATCAGCAATCCTCTTAGGGTTATTTAGGGTCATTTAATGCCAAGTTTATTCGGATAGCACATTTCAACATCAGTGCTTTTCACAAAACATAAAGGAGCATTAAACAGTGCAAAAATAAACACATTGTGAAACGACATTTGAAGTTGAAATAAAACTGTAAGAAGAATACAATTGTGCAGTGCAGAGGAAATGGTAAAATTAAATGTAAAAACAGAAGAGAAAAGTCTTCAGCTTTGATTCATAAGAACTGAGAGTTGTAGCAGACCTGCAGTTTTCCGGGAGTTTGTTCCAGATATCTGGTGCATAGAAACTATGCTACCTCTCTCCAGTCCCTGTGTTTAGTTCTGTCTCTGCTTTCAGAAAGGCAAGCAGACCTGTCCCAGATGACTTGAGAAGTCAGGTCTGGATTTGGTTCATGATGTAGCACAAGATCAGAGACATGTATTTTGGCCATAAACCATTTAATCCTTTATCAAAGAAAAGTAGTATTTTGAAATCAATGCTTTGACAGACAGGGAGACCGTTAGTGATGTGATCCACTTTGTGATCCACTTTCTGGGTATTAGTGAGTTTGATTGATTGATTGAATACTTTTATTAGTCTGACTTGGGTTGTGGTTTTTGACATTAACGATGTCTTTTTTACAATTTTTCAGTTTTGTCTTTGTTTATTGAAGAAGAAGATTCTGGCACATCCAATAATTGATTAATTGATATGGTTGGTTATGTCCATTTATGCATCATCTGCATGATTATGATAACATTTTGTAGTTTTCCATAATCTGAGCCAGTGGGGGCAGGTAGATGTTGTACAGAAGAGGCCCCAGTGTGGAGCCTTGGGGAACTCTGCGTGTAATTTGTGTCCGCTCAGATATGTAATTACCTATAGACACAAAGTAGTCCCTGTAGACAGTAGTAGCCTACTGTGCCAGAAAGTCCCACACAGTTTTTTGTGGTCGACTGTGTCGATTGCGCCGCTGAGATTTAGTAATACTATAACTGAAATTCTGCCATTGTCTGTGTTTAAAGAGTAAACTCCTCCCCTCAAAAAAATCATGTTTTTGTGTCTCTGATGTGCTTGTCTTTGATTAGGCTTAGGTTGTGTGACATGACATCACACCACACAAACACCCTCTGTTAGTGTGCCCCGCATCAAACCAGTTTCCAGTGAGTGCTCATCTGCAAAAACAGATTTTGGATGTTAAAAAAACATACTTAGAGCTCTGCTGAGTGCAAGAAACCACCAGGGTTTTCATTGGTAAGTGGATGTCATTAAAGAACAAGAGCAGTCTCAGTGCTGTGCTGTGGTTGAAATCCTGACTGGATATCAAAGTATTTATTTAGTGCCAAGAAGTTGTTCAGTGGGTGAAAGACAATTCAATTATTTTACTTACAAACTGAAGGTTTGATATGGGTCTTACTGTAATAGTTCATTCGTTTCGTAGATTATTCTTTTGAATAATCTTTTGAGTGGCTTGATGACTGCAGGTTTTAGTTTTAGGATTTTGGGGGTTCAAATATAATATAATAGAGGTAAATGGATTGGGTTTGGGGACTGAATATTCAATGGCGGATTCTCAGAACTGTATGCAAATGATTGTGAGTGAATGTGAAGTCTGTCATGGACAGCAGTATGATTTACAAATTCAATACTTCCTTATTCTGTGTGTGTGTGTGTGTGTGTGTGTGTGTGTGTGTGTGTGTGTGTGTGTGTGTGTGTGTGTGTGTGTGTGTGTGTGTGTGTGTGTGTGTGTGTGTGTGTGTGTGTGTGTGTGTGTGTGTGTGTGTGTGTGTGTGTGTGGGGTACGCTCATCCCTCTCAGCTGTACCAGACTCAGTCCACATCCGTTGGACAAGGAGGATGGTGTAGAGAGACAAGGCCCTGTTACGCTCAACCCACGACACATGCGAAAGGCCTTCAAAGTTATGAATGAGTTGCGCAGGTAACATACGAGTACACACACACACACACACACACACTCTCACTCTCTCTTTTTCTCTCTAGTTATCTGTGACACTTTATGAGCTTGTAGATCGGCTACTTTCTGTGTGCAACCCCCGTGTGCAATTAAGTATAAATCACCCTTAAATCTCAGTGTAGTGATTATTTTTATAATACATATGACTCTCTCTCTGTCTCGCTTTGAAGAGACACACTCACACAGAACAGAACACACCATCAAAGGCATCCTCACACTTTGATACTTGATGATTGGTTCATTGAATTTATTTGACAAATGAAAATACAATACACAATTCCGCCATCAGTACTTTATCCATCAGGATATTGGGGGGAAAAAAGAAGTCTCACGAGTCACGACTCATTTCCAGTGTGATCCTGGAAAGGCCCATGCTATCATTTATTAGATTTGTGCTGTTAGCAGCCATGAACGCTGTCTGTCTGTCTGTCTGTCTGTCTCGGTTTTGTAATCATGTCATCATTGGTGCATGGTGTCTCTCTCCAGTCAGAGCCTGCTGTGTGACGTGACCATAGTCGCAGAGGATGTGGAGATCGCTGCTCACAGGGTGGTCCTGGCTGCCGGGAGTCCTTACTTCCACGCCATGTTTACAGGTAACCATTCTGATGTGTGTATACTAAGGTTGAACCAGATCCAAGTCCAACATTGAGGAACCAGAATCGGTTCCATCACGTTTTGAACCGTTTCCGGAACCGGTTTATCGCACTGTCAGAGCTGGTATGTGGACTTCATGTCTGCTATACAATTACAATACCAATGGTTCTCAAACTTTTTAGTTTCAAGGACCACCATAACTCTGAGAGTGTATACATGGAACCAAATGGACCTGTAATTTGGTTCCATTAGAGTTGTTACAGACCTGTAAGGGTCTATTTGGAACCCGCTCAAGTACCCCTGACCTCACTTTTACAATAATATGTACAGTATGTATAAGCCTAAATTTAATGAAGACCGAAATTATATAGATTAGAATATAGGAAGTCGTTAAAATCCTAAAGGATCCCAACCCTAGTGTACTCATAGCCAAGACATAAGCTAAGGTAAGATAAGCCCTCCGTTATACCCAGGGGGGGAATGCAGTTTTTACAGCACCTAGCAGCAGCAACATGTCAAAAAAGCACAGTGAAAATATATGACAGATTCAAATCAAAGAGGTCGGGGTAAAAAGAATCACACGCCCTCCAATCTGCCCCAACAAGATTATTACCACCAGAGAACAAAAACAAATTCCTTCCCCCTGTCTCCATAGCTCTCATTTCTCCTGTATCTTGGTACAAGCGATATTGTTTAATATCATCATTCTCAGGATGATGCGAATACTGTCTGGCCACTAAGTTCTCTGATCCCACTGTGCTTTACTGTTCGCTGCTGGTAATGTTGATGAGGTGCTGCTGTTGGAATTGAAGAGTATTGTTCGCTAAGTGGCTTTGGATGAGAGTGCCAACGAAGGGCTGAAACATTAACATAAATGTAATGTGTATTTACACAGTCAGACATCCGAAAGGATTACACGCGTCTGTCTGTCTGTCTGTCTGTCTGTCTGTGGCTGTGTTAGTGCATCTATGGCTATGTGTGTGTGTGTGTTGTGTCTGTGTTTGTGCTTACCGTAAGTCCATTAATGTGTATTGTATGTGCATACTGCATCATAGTAACAGCCTGTTTGTGGTGGTTTTGTCTTAATGGAAGACTATCATGTCCGGTAATGTACGGTATGTCAAACCAATCCTGGGAAGGCTAACATATCCTGTATGGAAGGCTAACATATCCTGTATGTCACGCTAAACCAGAAACTGATACGTGGACAAACACTACAGAGGACTATATGCTCTGTGTGTGTGTGTGTGTGTGTGTGTGTGTGTGTGTGTGTGTGTGTGTGTGTGTGTGTGTGTGTGTGTGTGTGTGTGTGTGTGTGTGTGTGTGTGTGTGTGTGTGTGTGTGTGTGTGTGTGTGTGTGTGTGTGTGTGTGTGTGTGTGTGTGTGTGTGTGTGTTCAGGGGAGATGGCAGAGAGCAGAGCAAAGAGGGTGAGGATTAAGGAAATGGATGGATGGACTCTGGGTCTGCTTGTGGACTACATTTACACTGCTGAGATACAGGTCACTGAGGACAATGTACAGGTACTGTATGCATACACAGTCAGACACACACACACACACACACACACACACACACACACACACACACACACACACACACACACACACACACACACACACACACACACACACATACAAGATACCATGTCTATTGTACAAGATACCATGTCTATTTAGAGTCACACACACATGCTGTAGATATACTCAGCACACACAGTGTATGCACCCATACTGACGGCAGGTCTCAGGACACACACACACACACACACACACACACACACACACACACACACACACACACACACACACACACACACAGTGTATGCACCCATACTGACGGCAGGTCTCAGGACACACACACACACACACACACACACACACACACACACACACACACACACACACACACACACACACACACACACACACACACACACACACACACACACACACAGTTTGGATTGCTGTGTCTTTTCTTTATTAATTAACGATGCCCACATCTCATGCACTTTGAAATACCAGTACTATGATGATGATGATTATGCTGCCATCTGTGTTTAGTCTGTCTTTTTAATATCTATTTGGATGTAATGTTTATGCGCTGGTGACAATGTCAGTCTCCCCTTTGATGATAAAGAAAGTGCAGTATATAATCATACCTCAAGAGAAGTAAAACAGGCATATAGTAGTTATTTTATGTTTTAGTAATAATACAATTTTATACATACAAATCCCAGATGCAGTGCAATGTGTATTTAAGTCACACGTCGCATATTTTCTCCAAAACTAACATACGAATGGCATGCATCTGAAAACGTTATAGCCCCAAACTGGAACTTGTGTTTACAATAACACATAAGAAATATGACGTATTGACAATAAACAGCGATACACAAAACATGTACAGGTTAAATGAACGTGTGTGTGTGTGTGTGTGTGTGTGTGTGTGTGTGTGTGTGTATGGTTTATGCACGCAGGCTCTGCTGCCCGCGGCAGGGCTACTCCAGCTGACGGAGGTGAGGAAGGCCTGCTGTGAGTTCCTCAGCTCTCAGCTCCACCCCTCCAACTGTCTGGGAATACGAGCCTTCGCAGACCTCCACGCCTGCTCCCAACTCCTCACACAGGCCAACTGCTATGCTGGTATGTGAAGACCTACACACTGTGTGTGTTGAGAGGGAAATTCGACAGAAGGAGAGGGGGAGGGAGCGAGAGGAAGATAAACGTGAGCGTGAGAAGAATCAGATACAGAGACAGATGGAGGAAAGAGAGAGAGAATCCAACCAAATATTAATACTACAGAGAGATTCCCTGCTTGTTCCTGCCTCTCCAGTTCCTGTCTCCTGGAGAGACAGGAACTGGAAAATTAAAAGTAGTAATCAGTAAAGTTGAGAGAAAGAAGGAGGGCAGAGGTAAAAGTGAAACGGCGTGGTGTTGATCAGAACTGTCATGTTTGGTTTGGTTTGACAGAACAACACTTTGCTGAGGTGGTTGGAAGTGAGGAGTTCCTCAACCTAGGCATGGAGCAGGTGTCCAGCCTCATTGCCAGTGACAAACTCACCATCCCCACGGAGGAGAAGGTACACACACACACATACATAGACCATAGGCTCCAATGAGTGCAAGGACCCAGGCTTGTATTGGACCTTGTCTCGTGTGTCTCTGCCCTTGGTTTCCTGTGATACTGTTCTATCTGAAATAAAGCATTAAAATAGTGTGACTATTTCCGTCCCATATATGACCTACATTGAAACAGTGGGATGTAGCTGTTATTTTTGGAATCACTGGTGCCAGCTCAGATAATTGTCTCGTTGTGAGTTTTTTGTGTCATTAATAGAGGTTGGGGCGTCTTCTCCTATTCTATCTAATCGTGCGTCAGCTTTTTTACATCCTCCTGCGTTTTTGCTGGCTCCCGGGTTGCCAAAATCATGTGCGTCAAACAAGTGCCGGTGTTGCCAAATCCGTGAACCAAACGGGTATGGTCTAGTAGTTTATCTAATTGCTGTTTTTAATTGACTTAACTAAATGCGCCTTTGCAAGGCAGTTCTGAACTTGTTCGTCACAACTTTGTTACTTAATAGTTTGGAGCAGCAGGTTTAACAAATGATATAAAAGGTTGATTTTAAAGTGCTGTGTGTGCGCCTCCATAAGTACATGTGTTGTTATTAATTTTGGAGCACCAGGGCTCCCAGGGTTTTCCAAACATCAATTTTATTTATTTTTTAATATTCTGTATTATGACGGTGTCGCTTGATGATATAAAGAACTGATTGTCGTGCGATGGAGTATAGATTAAGCTTTAGAATGCTGTGTGCTTCATGTGAAGGTATTTGAATCGGTGATTGCTTGGGTCAACCACGACAAAGATGTCCGCCAGGAGCACCTGGCTCACCTGATGGAGCATGTCCGCCTGCCGCTGCTCACCAGGGAATACCTGGTACAGGTACGTCGCGCTGCATCCTGCATGCTGCTTTGAAATGCAACTCGTATGCTGTTTCTTGATATCGTCGAGAGTTTCATCAGGACAACCAACATTGTTGATGTCTGCAGCGTGTTTTGATTTGTGTCTTAGAGCTACAGTTGTGTTGATAAGGTCCCAGAAGCTGCTCCATTGCTTTTTATTGCATCATGCTTCAAAACATGTTTGAAAGAACTGACTTTGAAACTGTGTTTCCTTTTCACCCATCTGTGCAAAAGTTAGCGTTCAAAAGGTTTGATGAATAGGGTTGATAAATCGTTTTTAAAGTGTTTACGTTTTTGTCATTTTACGTGTAAATCTTCATTGGAGATGGGCACAAGAACTGCAGAGCAGTTTGATTCCAGGTGTTTCTTCTTCTTGTGTTGTTAGACTGCATAGATGTTTACATTGCAAGGATGACATGTGTGGGTGGTTTGTTATTTGGCTGCACTGCCACAAGTGCTATGCAATTTCTAACTTCACACGATGCAATTTGTTTTTGTAAGTTTACAATTATAACCACGAGTCTACTGCACCTGCCTTTTACATTAGGCGGTTCTCTCAGTGCTGAGTGCTGACGCACGCTGTAGTTTATCATCCCAGCAGTTACAATTGCATAGCTGTTCAGGAAATAGACGTACTACTAACATTTTATAATATGTCTGTCAACATGTAATGATAACATAAGTATTCACTAAGTGAGTGTATAAGTTCCAACAAACAAACCCTGATTCAGATTCTATAGAAATACCTCCCTGCCACCATATAGCCCTCAGCCCCAATTTAAGTACATCAACCCCATCGTCTGATCAGTGCTTCTCTGTCTGTCTCTGTGATTGGCTGGGTCAGCGGGTGGAGGAGGAGTCTCTGGTGAAAAACAGCAGTGCGTGTAAAGACTACCTGATTGAGGCCATGAAGTACCACCTGCTGCCAGCTGACCAACGGGCTCTGATGAAGACAGCCCGCACACGCATGAGGACACCTGCCTCCTGCCCAAAGGTACACACACACACGCTCACGTTGTGAGCTTGTCGATTTTTTTTTTCGGTGCACGACACAACTAAGTATAGATAAAGCATAACCCCAACCCCTAAACCTAACCTCTAAATGCCTAATTCTAACCCTAACCTAATCATTGAGGGAGACCCTCATTTGAAATGATGCTGAGATTATAAACAAATTAAGGATCAGCATGAGATCAAAAATAAAAAATAAAATACATCTGTTATTCAATCGTCAATTAAAACAGTTGCATGCAGGGAATGAATGGATATTAGTTTGTTCCTAAAATGGCCAATAGGTAGTGGTACTAGGGTATTCAGTTTAAGGTCATGTTGCAAGAGTTTCCAAGAATGTGGTGCACCAATACTGAAAGCAGTCTTTCCCAGGTTAGATCTGGCATGAGTTACCTGAAGAACCAGCCATTCACTGGAGCAAGTTAAAATTTGACTGTGGTTCTGATGTAACATAGATGTAGTGGATGATGGTAGTTTTCTGACCAGGACTTTGTAAATAAACAGACACCAATCCGGACTGCACCCCACCCCACCCCCTTACCAACCTCACACAGACTGATGTCTGCTACACATGTAGTGTTTAAAACCAGCTGCAAGCTAGTCCACTGTGTCAAATGCTTGTCTATGAAAATAGCTGCAGCATGTTTTTTATCGTCTAGACCAGTCATTAGATTGTGTAGAACCAGGGTGACAGCTGTGGTGGTGCTATGATTAGCTCTAAAGCCGGATTGATGTGGACTTAGAATAGACTGTCGCGATAGGAATGGCTTCAGCTGGTTATTTACTACAGTTTGCAGAATCTTTGAAAGACAGGGCAGTTTTGATAGTCATTTATTGGGATCATTAAGACTAATGTATACTACACCAGAACAGACACAATGTGGTAGGTTTGGCTGGATAGAGTCTACAATATGACTTCATACAGAGGTTCATGTCCCGATTACTGTGACAAAAATAATTGCGATTTACGATATTATCGCGATGACCAAAAATATGCTTAAAACTCTTAAAATGCCACTTTTGTTAACCACTTCTTGAACCCCAGCATCCATAGTAAGTGGAACGTTTGCCAAAAATAGCAGAGCTTGTAGATCGGCTATTTTTGGCAAAGAGATTTATAGAGTGATGTGGTGGTTTTATTTTTCCTGACAGCCTTCCAGAATTTGGTAGGATCCGGATGACCTAAGTGCTGAGTGAGGACATGCAAAATGTCCTCACTTATTGTGATTTCCCTCACATTTCTCTCCTGGGCACATTTGGTCGTCACAAAAATAGAAGTACACACACTGATCTCGTTGTTTGTATGCTAGGTGATGATTGTGGTCGGGGGCCAGGCTCCCAAGGCGATCCGGAGTGTGGAGTGTTATGACTTTGAGGAGCAGCGCTGGTATCAAGTGGCTGAGCTCCCCACCAGGAGGTGCAGAGCGGGTAGGAAACACTTAACGCTTCAACATCTGTATGATCCACCACATAACGGTTATTAGTATTGTCAAAATATTACATACAGAATTGTACATATACATATAATCTATATATCATCGCTGTGGTGTACAAACCTTGTACAGTGTGTAACGAAACTGTTACTTTTCAGGAAATAAGAGAAAATAACCTGTCTTCCAATTGATCCAGTGTAGTTAAGTCACAAGCTCTTGTTAATACTTGTCATTAGTTCAATATTTTTTATTTATTTAAATATTGTCACGATTGTGACACGTTGTGAGCTTGTAGACCAGCTATTTTTGCTAATACAGTCGCGCAAAAGAAAGTATGAAGAAATAGGTCATTCATTTAAGAAAAAACAATGTTTAAATATGAAGATACATGGTTTCCGGCCAACAACAACAATATCCTATTATAAATGCCAAAAATCATGCATTGTTCCTGTAGTGATATACAATCACGTATACCCTTACATTTTTACAGTTTTTTAGTTTTTCTTCCCAAACAGTTTCTTTCAGCAGTCGCAGTTGGTTGTCATTGTAGATAATCTGTGTGTCCTCCGTGTTGCTCTGTGCTATAGGGGTGGTGTACGTGGGCGGGTGTGTTTATGCGGTTGGAGGTTTTAATGGCTCCCTGCGCGTGCGGACGGTGGACTGCTTCGACCCCGCAACAGACAGGTGGACATGTGTGAGCAGCATGCAGGATAGGCGCTCCACGCTCGGAGCAGCTGTTCTCAACGGAATGCTTTACGCCGTAGGAGGCTTCGATGGCAGCACAGGTGTGTACGTGTGTGTGTATGGTTGTCACCATCATGACATTTTAGTTCATTTTCATACAAATAATTGTGATAACTGAATTGCGGGTTTTGGCATTGAACATTTCTGTTTGGCTTTGTAGGCTGTGCAAGCAAAAAACTACACAGGTGTGCATAAATAACTTAATACAAAGCCTATTACTGAAATATACAAAGAAATGACTGACAATGAATGGGACCAATAATCAAAATAATGTATTTGGCCAAAAAGGCCATATGTTTAAAGGCACACTGTATAATTGGTCCTCACTAATGTTCATTATAAAATGGTATCATTTCATTACTTACTAATCTTATGCTTTCAGAAATGTTCAAAAATAGCAGAAATAGGCAGAAACAGGCTGGGGTAGCAGTCCGGGCACCTAGGTTACAATGTAGCCTGACGGCGCGTTGCGGATTCGCCTTTGCTGCGTGTCACTCCCCATCTCTCTCTCCCCATTTCTTGTATAATAATAAAGTCAAAATCAATAATAAAGGCATAAAAAAAAGGACGCCAGGAAATTTATGTCACAATTATCACAATTATGTGATAGTGTGATAGGCTTGTGTTTGTGTACTCTTGTTCTTCAGTCTTTGTGAGGACCAGATGAAAACAGGTTAAACCAGAAACCAGAAAACAGATTTTCTCATGAATGTGTATTTGCAGGTCTGTCCACGGTTGAGGCCTATAACCCAAAGACAGATGAATGGTTCCACGTCTTACCCATGAGCACGAGACGCAGCAGTGTCGGAGTTGGAGTTGTCAACGGTGAATAAGTCATACTTTTTTTTAACCGCTTTCCTTGTCTTGTAACATTTAGTTTATTGTTGTCTCTCTTTTGCTGTGTGTGTGTGTGTGTGTGTGTGTGTGTGTGTGCGTGTGCGTGTGCGTGCGTGCGTTTTCCAGGTATCCTGTATGCAGTGGGTGGGTATGATGGAGCAACCAGACAGTGTCTGAGTACAGTGGAGGCCTACAACCCGAACAGTAATACATGGAGCTACATTACTGAGATGGGCACACGACGTAGTGGGGCAGGTGTGTGTGTGTGTGCATGCACATGCTCTTATCTAACTATATAAATGGCGACCGACTTCCGCACCCTCGGTGTCGACACCCCACAGCTCTGTTATCGAATAAACAACGCACCGCCAGACCACATGTCGCCAACTGACTCGCCACGGCGGCCGCGCTGAATTTACGCCTCGCGTAGGGGACATCTCACTGCTCACTACACCTTTTCCACCGCGCAACATAATTAATTCTACTCACCAAATGTCGGCCAAATGGAAGGGGAGGCAGCTTCGTACCGTTTACCGTGCGCACGACCTCATCACCACAACAGCAGCCAGCCGCTGCGGGAGTTTTTTCCTTTTTTTCCAAACTTTTTTTTTGGTCACCATTTTCTCCAGGCACCATTTCTGGTGTAACGTGCGGCAGCATGCGCTGGGTTGCCAGGTTTGCACAGCCTGCGCCAGAAATCTCTACTGCCCACTCTGTGCTGCAGCTACACGGACACACAGACAGGGACACGGAGGGACCTACAACATGTCTGGACATGTCTGTGTAAGCGAGAACTATACTTCGCCAGTACAACGCTGTGTAACCGAGAGCACGTGCGCACGACCAAATCACAACAACACCAGGCGGCCGCCATCTTGCAGAAAGGGCTGCCATTCGCCAGCTTTCAGAAAAACAAGCAACCACCTTCATATTTTTTTTTTTTTTTTTTTTTTTTCCTTTTGGAAATTTTCATCCCACGATTTCCGCGCGGACCACCAGGGGGTCCGCGGACCCCCTGGTGGTCCGCGAAACATACAAAATATAATTTCTTCTACTTATTTTTCATCATTTTGTAACTTTTACATTACACTTTCTTACAATTTTTTTTTTTTTTTTCCCTTTTTGCAAATGTTACTTAGACAATTTGTCTACCCCCATATACACACGCCCACGCGGGCCCCGTGCGCGTACATGCCTCTAACAGCCATAATCCCCATCTATACTGCCCACTCTGTGCTGCAGCTACACGGATACAGAGACAGGGACACGGAGGGACCAACAAACGCAAAGCCCCGTGCGCGGCTGGGGTTGAGGGGGGCGTAGCCCCCCGAAACTCTAGTATATTATAACGTGAATGTTCTTTATTCATGTAACACTTGAAATATCACTTTACAAAGTGTTTCACAAATAATATTGAAATGGTAAAATCCTCTACACTTTCCAGGGGTCCCTGGAACAACATATTTTAGATGGGGTCCACGGTCAAATACATATCATTTTGGGGGTCCTTGACATGAAAAAGTTGATATAGAAAAAGTTGATATAGAAACATACGTATTTCAGAAAACTGTTGGAATTTAGAAGACATTTTGTAGAAATCGGCTTCAGGTCTTAATGGGTTAAAAATGTATGACTTCCATCATGTTTTTGACGGATTAGGGATTTTTAGATACTGTTCAAACTGCCGTTGTGGGGTCCTCCCTCAACCACTCAAGGGACAAAGATTATTGTTATTATTTTCATTAAATTGTTGTTGTGTTCGTATGTCTTACATTTCCCTAAGTGTAAGCCTATGTTTAGGCCTACGGCGGTGCCATTATATTCTGATGACAGCAGTTTGTACGTCACATACTGAAGTTACAGAGATATAACAATGAAACAAACTTACCGCCTTGCATGTTCTTTGCAAAACAGATGATAAACCATGATGTAATGATGATGAGCTGATGCTCAGAACATCTTCTTAGCGATTATTCTATCAATATCTATTTTGAATAATTGAGAAGCCTGTTTTCTGGGATATTTTATTTTATATCAACGAATGGACGTGAAAAGGTCGTAATAGATTATTTATTTATCAACCAAATTGATAAGTTTGATAAACAATTTAACCCCTATTTTATACTTTGTTATACAATGGTGTTGTGCACAAGTCGCAAAAGCAGCTGTTCTACAAGCTCACAATGTGTCACAATGCGATGAGCTTGCAGACCTACTATTTTAGCTATTTCTCAAAAAATGTATGACTTTGTTATAAAATATAGAAATAATTATAATCGATTTAAATCGATTAGTTCGATGAGCAGTTGCACCCCTAGGGCAGAATCTGCTTTACATGATCAGACCACTGTTTGGAGGACCTGCCCGTGGGGGTCTCCTGCTGGCTTGTGGCCAGTTTAATTTGAAGCGGTTGAAACACAGCTGAATACACTTCTTTCTCCAGGTGTGGGTGTGTTGAAAGGCCTGCTCTACACGGTGGGCGGGCATGACGGCCCATTGGTCAGGAAGAGTTGTGAGGTGTTCGACCCCGCCTCCAACAGCTGGCGACAGGTAGCAGACATGAACATGTGTCGACGCAACGCAGGTAATACTCTGTCAAGGATCATGGTCTGTCAATATTAACTACTTGAACCCTAGTGTCCAAACATTTGATGAAAATGATCTGATCTACAAGCTCAGTCTTTTCAGCGAAGATATTTGAGGAGGCAACCAAATATAGACCCCTGGGGGACCCTGGTCAATAAAGTATACAAGGTTTAAGGTGTGGTACTATTTGTAATGTTTGTTGCCGTTCACGGGGGTGCACCAATCTCGCCAAGTCCAATTTCTTGTATGTGCCAACAAACTGATTCTATGTTTATGTGTGAATCGTACATATATAGTATATCTCTGTGTATATGCGAGTCAATGTGTTCAGTATGTGTGTGTATCTTTATGTATCCGTGTGTGTGCATTTCAGGTGTGTGCGCTGTGAACAACCTGCTGTATGTGGTGGGAGGAGATGATGGCAGCTGTAACTTAGCCTCTGTTGAGTTTTACAACCCAAACTCTGACAAGTGGACACTACTGCCTGCCTGCATGAGCACGGGACGGAGCTATGCAGGTACACACACACACACACACACACACACACACACACACACACACACACACACACACACACTACTTGAAATACTAAGAAATCATGTACACATGTATCTACTTATTCTTGCACATACTATGCAAGTATGTGTGCGCGCACACACACACACACACACACACACACACACACACACACATACTGTATATACAGTATATATAAAAGCAATAAGTCACAAGAGGGTGTGGTTTACCATGGATTTGACCACGGCTAAGAGGCGCGAGGCTCGGCACAGAATAGAGTGCCTCCGACCTCATTTCTACAAGAAAGTAGTCCCTGCGACTGCCAAGTTGTTGTGCAAATGAATGAAAGGTACCGAGCGGTACGCGGTATCTGCTTTGTTGCTAACTTGGTAACGGTATTGTGAATGGTAATACATCCATGGAACGCAACAGTGAATATTTTACCACGGTACTCAATTCATGATTCAATAAATACAGTGGTGTCATGGATATATACTTTTTCGATACAACAAAAAAGTATAAGTGCCAGCGAACTTTAAGTGATTTAAAAAGTTGTAATTTATTAAAACAATTTGTGTGTATTATTTTAAAACTTTGAACTTTTTAAATAATTACTAAAACTACTGAACTAAGCAGGTATGTCAACTCTATATACTGAAACATGCACACAGCAGGTATGTACTCACACATGCATACTGTGCAGCTGTGTACATACAGTCCACTGTATACACTTATTATGCAAGTCCACATTCACCGGCTCTGTTTTGCCTTAGCTAGCTCTATAGCACCATCAAGTGGTAAATCTCGGTATCCAGTACTAATGGAGCTTTTTACCAGGAGCATTAGTACTTCTATTACTGTTACTAACAGTTCCAATTATAGTAAATCGTATTCCTACTACAACTACTACAAAGTCTTTTTCATGTCATTGACCCCCAAATTAATTATGTATTTTGTTGGGGGTGTGGGGGTATTTGGATATTAATATAGTAATAATAACGAATGAAGTGATTCAACTGATTTTGATGCTATATTAACTCATTTTGATGGCGACCCCCTGAAGGATTTCAGGGAATTGGAGAACCACTGCTGTAGAGTGTATAAGAATACACGCTGTACTGTATGGGAAGGAAAGTGCATTCATTTTATGGATGAATCTTTTAATTCATGTAAAGTGCAATTGACTACCTGAAAAGCACTCTATAAATAAAAACGTATTAACACAGTCAAGCAAATGCAATGGCGTCTTCTGGTTATTTCTTGGTACACAAAGCAATGCAGTCCGAAATCAGTATGTTGGAGAAAAGGTTTTCGACATACTCAAGGCAAATTCTGCATGGCAAAAAAAGCGGAAGGATGAGTTTAGCAGATAACTGAGGTCCCCATAGAAAATGATATTAATGGAATAAACAGACTTGTGGACAGGACGCACAGCTGTGTGGAAACAAGGCTTAAAAGTACTGTAGATAAAAAGGACACGGAGAAGCAGCCTTGTCGTTAACACCTTTCTCCTCCCTCCTAGGTGTCACTATGATTGACAAGCCCTTATGACTGCGCTGAGTGCTGCCGTCGCTGAACGTTTTTTGAAGCGGAAGCTGATCTCCTTCCGCTGAACGCTGACCTGGGTTCTATACCTATGATGCCAACGCCTGCACCTGAGGCTCTGTGTCCACACATGGGCACTGATGATGATGATGATTAGGATGTTGATGAGGAGTAGGTAGATGATGAAGACTATTGCACTTAAAAAAACGGGAATATAACTGTTTTTTTCTTGCCAAACAGGACTGCAACACCAAACAGGGGATTTGAGAGGTGGTGGGGGGGGTGCAGTTTACCTCCCGTTTTTAAGCACCACTGTACCACTAATGTAAGTGAAACACTACTGATGATGCTGAGGACCTGCTGTACTTAAAAGTAACGTCACTGAGCCAACTTTGTCGGACATCGCCTTACTTAAGCCTTGTCCTGCGAGCGAAGAAGTGGAGCATTTGGGAATATTATCTCTCCTTTTTCCCCTCTACCGTTTATTTAATCTTCCTGAGAAGTATGTATGTGTGTGTGTGCGTGCGTGCGTGCGTGTGTGTGCACATGCGTGTGTGTTTGTGCGTGTGCTTGCATGTATGCATACAGTACGTGCTTGCTTGCGCATGTGAGCATGTATGTATGTCGTACGGTATGTATGTACTATGTATGTGCAGAGGTGCACCTGGTCTGATGAAGAGCGTGACCTCTAACCTCTTTGGTGTAAAAAAAAATGAAATGAAAAGAAAAGAAAGTGGCTGAATGCCAAGTGACATCCGTGTATTCTTTTGTTTTCCTGTACCACATTACCTTTGTGTTGTTTGACCGGAGGGTGCTGGGATTTCAGGTGTGTACCGCTGTTCTGAAGGAAAACGTTCTCCTGATCCTGATAAACACTTTGTATTGTCTGGTTACCAGAGGATGTTGGCTGAGCCTGCATGTGTTCGCCTTGCACAAAGCAGTCGTCGAAGGAAATGTACATTTCTTACGATGAGAGAAAAAACAAATGATGGAGACTTTTTAATTGGTAAATTGCAGCCAGGACTCGACTCCTCCGGCAGAGGCTGAACTCTCGTTCCACGGTGCCAAAACAAGTGACAGTCGGACGCTGTTTTTTTTAATAAAGCAGTTGTGTTTTAATTTGTGCTTAACTGTCGCCCGCCAGCAGCCATGTTTGTTGCTGTCGTCGAAACCACTGTTGACAGCAGGTGATTGTGGGCTGAACTAACTGCATGGTCCTAATCTCTGAACCTCCTACCCTTGAACCATGAAAAAAAGACACTGACCTTCCTAACCCTTGATCTTTTGTCCTCGTGTAGCCGCCCCTTATTAACTACTGCACACTCTGACTTAATATGAATGTGCCAATTTCAATATGTCTCTTATTATTTCTGTCTCTTATTACTCTCTTCTCCTGTATTATCTATCTCTCTCTCTCTTGCTCTCTCTCGCTCTCTCTCTCTCTCTCTCTCTCTCTCTCTGCTGTCTCTCTGGAACGTGACCAAACCTATTCTTTGATTTTGTTCTCTCGAGCCTCTCTCCTGTTCTTGATAATTGCTACTAAGTATTGATATCGCTGTCTCTTTATCAGTGTATTGAGGAATGTCATGTAGGCTAATGAACTTTGAAATGTTTCATTACTTGTTTTATATTATCATTAATAAATATGCTTCTTGTATTTAAAGTCGCAAACTGATATGCAGTACTAGCCTAATACTTCACTACCACCTCAGTGTAGAAATGTGTAAAAGCATATTATAGCACATTGGTATAGCATAGTTTTTCACTGGTTTCATTGACCATAATCTGTAGTTGAATGTGGGGCGCACAAGAACTGATTTTGTAAATGGCTAAATGGTATGATAACCTGACAGCTAGATGAGATGGATGCATTTAAGACGGATTCAGTGGTTCTAAATGTGGGGTCCGGAGACCCCCAGCCCCAGGGGTCCCTCAGGAGGTTCCCAAGGACCCTTACAGGTTTGTAAATGGGTTATGGACATCCTTGAAGTTAAAATGTATTGGCTCCATCTGTACACTCAGAGCAGTGCTGGAAAAAGTGCTCACATTTGTTACTTAAGTAAAAGTATCAGTACTGCAATGTAAAACTACTCTGTTACAAGTAAAAGTCCGGAATTCAGTGTAAAAGTACAAAAGTATTGATATCAAAATGTACTTAATGTACCAAAAGTAGAAAGTACTCATTATGCAGAATGTCCCATTTCACAAGTTTTCAAATGTGTAAAAATCGCAGATCTACAAGCTCTCAATGCATCGCAATGCATTGTGAGCATGTAGATCTACTATTTTCAAATGGCTGAAATGTATATAGGGCTGAAGTGTTTAATGTATGTTTTGTAATAATAATCAAAATCTACAAAGTAACTAGTAACTAAAGTTCAAATAATTGTATTTGTAGTGGAGTAAAAGTATAATATTTGCCACTGAGAAGTAAAAAGTATTGAAAATTGTAAATACTGAAGAAAGTTAAAATACCTCAATATTGAGAACCACGGTATTTACACATCTGTGAGGAATCACTTCCATCACATTTATCAACTGTTTTGTAATCATTTCACAGCATTTTCACTTAAAATGTCATCAACTTAAATATCATATTCATTTTGGTTACATGACTCTCTAACCCCCCTCCCTCCCCTTTTTATAGGCTAGGCTACATAACAAAAAGAACCAGCCCATCTCTGCTCTGCTCACAAATACTGAAAACATCACTCCAACTGGCATGAAAGCCCAGCTCGTCTCTGATTGGCTGTCGCTGTAGAAACTGCTCTGCTCACTAGCATCACTCCATACCGTCGGCCAATCGGCGCTGCCGTTCGGCCCTCCCGACGTCAGTCTCCTCCCCTCTGGACCAATCAGAATCAGGGATCTGACTGTACTTGACGCTCTCGGCACGTCTCTCTCGTCGCTGTCAGGTACAGACGGAACAACAGAGCCACTGCAAGGTGAGATAATAACGGGGTTATTACAATTAATGAATGTAATTGAATGTTTCATTTATTGCTGGAATATTTTAGATGGCGCGATTGTTGTTGCATGACAGGAAGAGCATAATCGGGCGCTTCATTGGGTGAGAATGTCGTATCTAGCCTACTTTACAGTGGTGGAAAAATAACTCATATTTTTTACTTGAGTAAAAGTATCAATACCGCAATGTAGAAATAGTCTGTTACAAGTACAAGTTCGGTATTCAAAATTTCCTTGAGTATAAGTACAAAAGTATTGGTATCAAAATGTACTATTTAGGGTTGAAGTGGTTAATGTAGCCTTTGTTTTGTAATGATAATCAAAATCTACAAAGTAAACTAAAGTTTTCAAATAATTGTAGTGGTGTAAAAGTACAATATTTGCCTCTGAGATGTAGTGGAGTAGAAATAAAAGTACTGAAAATTGGAAATACTCCAGTGAAGTAAAAAATACCTAAAAGTTGTACTTAAGTACAGTACTTGAGTACATGTACTTAGTTACTTAACACCACTGGCCTGTAAATTGATATAAACACTGAATAATTTATTATTTTGTAAATAAGTTGTGAGTTGGTCTCCAGTGTACTTGGACTTGGACTAGGATTTGACAGATGTCCACAGAATGAACATCCTCATGTTTTGATCTTTAGATGTTTGTGTTTATATTCTCTTTTGTCAGACTTAGTCAGTTTGGCCATTTATAATAGATTTACTTGGGTAATATTAACTGTATTAAGTCATAATCAGGACTGTCAGGATCAGGATCAAGGACTGTTGAATTCCAAATGGTCTATTGTTGTTATGTTGCCCATTGTAATGTACAGTAATAGTTATGTAATTATGGAAAATGGAATGTCTTACTGCATGGTTGATGTTAATTTTTATGTTTTATAACTATGTGTTTCATGTGCGTGAGCAGAGCACAAGGCCTGCTGATTTTCTTTTGTTTAGTTAGTACAGCAGTTTGTACACAGTGTTCGATCCTGTCAGATCATTGTGGAGTAAAGATGTAGCCTCGATACAAGACTGTCATCATGACCGATGACTATCTTGTTCCAAGGCTGTGTGAAAGAATGCTTTTCAAGAGTTGGATGTGTGCTTTTGACATGATGTTACAGTGCCAGTATATACATTATATAATTATATACATTTTATAATATATAATGTTTCCCCACTTCTTTTTAAGTTTTTGTATTTTGTTAACTGTAGCTGTAATTTTAACAAATTATTACTGGTATATTTGTGGACTTTTATGTATAACATATACAATAAGATTGTTGATAGTTTGAAAGTCTGAACATAATATAATATAACATACCCTAGGAAACGACTCTGGTATGCATGCATTACATTTAGATTCTGTGGATTCAAACTCTGGATCAAACGATCACTATTGTGGTCACATTGTGGTCAGAACACTGACACCTAGTACTACTATACATAAATGATGCTTTAAACCCATTTAGACCTGTCACCTGAGGCCGATTCTACAAAGGTCTTCTAAATCCTAACAGTTTTCTGAAATACGTATGTTTCTATATCAGTGGTGTTCAAACTTTTTCATGTCAAGGACCTCCAAAATGATATGTATTTGGCCCTCCATCTCAAAATATTTTGTTCCATGGACCCCCTGAAGCAAAGATTGGAGTTAAAATTTTCTCTTTCAAATAATATACATATATTCAAAGATTTGCACAAATTGTCACGATTTTTCAAAAATAGCAGATCTACAAGCTCATAGCATGGCACGAAGTGACGCTCTATGAGCTTGTATATCTGCTATTTTTGAATAGCCAAAGTATAAAATAATGCTTTTTAGCTCAATCTAAAATGAGACTGATGCTTTCCTGGTTTTAATGGGTTAAAACCTTAGGGCCCTATCTTGGGCGCTGCCTTACCCCTTATCCCTAAACGTCTTTGCCATTTTTTACTATTTTGATAAACATTTTCAAATTGTTAAAATATCCAATCTACAAGCTCACAATGTGTCAATGTAGATCGTCTAGTTTAACCATTTTAAAATGTTTTTAAATATAGTACAAAAAGGCTAATAAGTTTAGGGATAAGGGGTAAGGCGGTGCCCAAAACAGGGCCTTTAGGCTTTAAGCCCAATTTACATCCTTTGTCATAAAACAATGTCTCTCACCGAAAATACTGAAACTGATTTCCAACTATAAAAACTTTTTTTTTTTTTTCTCCCAGTCCTCTCCCCTAGATTTCCCTCACACAAGCTCACCCTGCATCAACATGGAGGTCAACGCCACGGCCAACATCCTGGGCTCTGCGTACCTGGCAGTGGAGTACGTAGATGCAGCGTTACCGCCCAACCCCTTCCAGCCCCCTCTGAAGCAGGCCTGGGATTACATGCTGGACAACTACACCAAGTTCCAGATCGCCACCTGGGGGTCGCTCTTTGTTCATGAGTTCATCTACTTCCTGTTCTGTGTTCCTGGCTTCTTGTTCCAGTTCATGCCCTTCATGCAGAAGTATAAGATCCAGCAGGTAGGTGTATGCGTGTGAGAAAGACATATACACCAAATTCACACCAACAGTGTCAAGGTTCAGTGCATTGTCTGTGGAGAGGACCGACTGCCACCTTCCTCGCTGCGGCAGGAGGATGTGCGGCAATTTAAGAAAAGTTCAGCTTTGCTGCTGCCGTTGTGCGGTGAGACAGAGCGACAGCCTAGCAGAAGCGTACCCACGAAGGTCCACATCACCTTCGTAGATGTTTCAGATGCTTTGTACACACCCATTTGGTGGAAATGCGCAACAGTAGAACTTTTGACCGCCACTGGTGTGAATTTGTTAGAGTTTAAGACAGAGTGTAAGGTTGTCTAAGTGTGCAAATTAACTAAACAGAGTTTCCCTGTGTGTTTGCATGGCTATGCAGGACAGGCCTGAGACTTGGGAGAAACAATGGAAGTGCTTCAAGATGTTGCTGTTCAACCATTTCTGCATCCAGCTGCCTCTCATCTGTGGCACGTACTACTTCACCGAGTTCTTCAACATCCCCTACGACTGGGACTCTATGCCCCGCTGGTCAGTGGAAATAACACCAGTATATATACCATAATACACACATCAGAGTTGTGATATGCTACAGTTCAGTATACAATGCCCTAGAGTTGAGAATAATGAATATGATGAAAGTCTATCGGGATTGTGTACAGTGCCAAAATAGTGTGCTTAGGAATCTGTGAAACATCATCTTCATCTCTGATGTAGCTGCCCTCGGTTTATGAAAGATGACAAAGATGGATGGTCTCAACGGGTGTTTTTATTATCACTTCTTGCACAGTAGAAGCATTGTCGAACACCGTGAAAACTATAAAATGGAGAATAAATAGAATAAATATTACTACAAATACAATTCATCATTTCATAGTTTCACATCAAACAATAAAATCTGTGCATTTCAATCAATCACTTTCCAATTAAATTCAGCTCAACTTATTCATTTCAACAATAAAACGTTCAATTATAATGCAGTGATTCAATAGTTAATTAATTTAAACTGCAAACAAACAAAACCAAAGGAACAAAAGAACAAAGCAAAAAGCACCATAACCCAAAGACAATACTAAACAAATACAATTAATTAACTCACAAAATCAAACAAACTCAAACAAATAAACAATGCTGTACCTCACTCCGCTAACCGGGGGTGCTAGGTTGCAAGCCACCTTGGAACTTTAAACTTGAACTGGGTTACCAAACAAACAGGCACAGCATGCGACAGCAGGAACTGTGGACAACAAACCATTTCACTCAAACTGAATACCTTTTAACATTACTTCATTATGTTGAGTGAATGTTGAGTGAATGTTGCATACAACAAACAAACATTTCATACCTTGCTGCACCTCAAATAAACACATGCTGTCTGTCTCTCCACCTCTCACTCTGGCTTTCAATGTATGACTGAGCTGCTCTGTTAAGCTAGAAGGCCTAAGATATAAGGGCTCAGGGGCAGCAACAGGATGTTACAAAATAAAGTGACAGGAAGTGTCAAAATAAAGGTAAATCAAATAAACAACGAAAACAAATAACTTCAAATAAATAAATAATTGAAGTTAAAAATGATCAAGTGTCACGGACAGTTACACTCCCACCAATCATGTTATACATACTAAAACGTAACATGATTCAAAGCATATCATTTTTTACAAGGTCAAAAGGGTATGGGGAAGATCTTGTTTTTAGCTTTCTTTCAGGGTGGTTTTCTTCTTGCCAAGAAGCCAAAGTTTATGCTGTGGTTATCCTCGATGTGGCTATAGTGGCAGGTATCTCTCAGGCTGTGAACAATATACCTCCAGAAGTAACACTCCTTTTGGTTGGCGTTATCTGGCTTCTTTCTACAACTTTAGTATGGACTGGACTCAAGGGTTTGTTTCTCATGGACTGTTTAGGTTCTTCCTGGGATTGAGGAGGACCGGGGCCTGTGGCTTCAAAGGGAACTGGGGGGACTATGGTCATGTTCTTCATCTCAGCTGGTGGGAGAGCAGGACTAGGAGTTGAATGGCTCCCCTTGTCAATAGTTCCTGGTCTCAGATGTAATTTTACTTTGGTCGATCGAGTTTCCTTTTGAACCGGTTTCTTCCTTCTCCTCTTCTGCTCCAGTTTACGTTTGACTATGAGAGCAGCTTTACTCACAAAATTGCTGCTCTTGCTCAACTCTTCAGAGGTGACCGAGTCACTCTCCTGCTCTCTAGATTCCTGCGAGCTGTCTGTTAACTTTACCTGCTTTTTCATACTTGGTTCTTGTTCCCTTTTCTGCCTGTTGTCCCTGCAAAGCTGCACAGAGGGGTCTTGGGATACATGTTTGGCCTTGTTTTCCTTCCTCTTTTCACTGGAGTCTGGTTCGAAGGCTGTCAGCACATTGGTCGATCGAGTTGGCATTTCTCTTACTGTGATGGGATTCACAGACCTCTGGTTTCTCTGACCAGTAGGGCTATCTGTGGAAGTGGACTCTATCGCCATTTCTTCCACCCTCACAATTTCTCCCACCATCTCCTGACCAGCGGGGTTATCTCTGGAAGTGGACTCTTTCGCCAATTCTTCCTTCTCCATTTCTCCCACCGGTCTCTTATCTTTATCCTCATTTTCGATTCTCTTCTCAGCCATGTCCTCCAGGCATTTATCCACCAGGTCGCATATCTCTGTGGTAATGATTATACAGGCATCCATTTTCTTAACAATGTTTTCAGTAGTAGTGCAGTTGCGTTGAATGACTACATAACTCTCACTTATTGCATCATGTTTGTTCCGAATACTTTGTTTCATTACTTGAAGGTCTTCTTCTGTACAAAATGTCTTTAAAGCTGTTCGCACCTTTCTAGCTGTTTGCATCCAGGTGGTATAGGCTTCTGTAAATGCCTTTTCATGTTTCTTTCCATTTTTTAGTTCCATTTTTATAAATTTATTTAATTTTTTTTTTCAAATGTATTGTCTTGTGCTTTATTAAGCAACCTTCAGTCCAATGAAACATAGAGGCTACCTTTCATACGTCCTCTGAGTGCATACGTTACTGTGGTGTGGCAACTTGAGATGGCTGATGACTTGGATTATTTGAAGTACAAGGTGGCTGTAGATGAGGTGTGGTGCCGACGTTGAGTGGCTTCTGCGGTGAGTTTTCACTGTAGCTGCCCTCGGTTTATGAAAGATGACAAAGATGGATGGTCTCAACGGGTGTTTTTATTATCACTTCTTGCACAGTAGAAGCATTGTCGAACACCGTGAAAACTATAAAATGGAGAATAAATAGAATAAATATTACTACAAATACAATTCATCATTTCATAGTTTCACATCAAACAATAAAATCTGTGCATTTCAATCAATCACTTTCCAATTAAATTCAGCTCAACTTATTCATTTCAACAATAAAACGTTCAATTATAATGCAGTGATTCAATAGTTAATTAATTTAAACTGCAAACAAACAAAACCAAAGGAACAAAAGAACAAAGCAAAAAGCACCATAACCCAAAGACAATACTAAACAAATACAATTAATTAACTCACAAAATCAAACAAACTCAAACAAATAAACAATGCTGTACCTCACTCCGCTAACCGGGGGTGCTAGGTTGCAAGCCACCTTGGAACTTTAAACTTGAACTGGGTTACCAAACAAACAGGCACAGCATGCGACAGCAGGAACTGTGGACAACAAACCATTTCACTCAAACTGAATACCTTTTAACATTACTTCATTATGTTGAGTGAATGTTGAGTGAATGTTGCATACAACAAACAAACATTTCATACCTTGCTGCACCTCAAATAAACACATGCTGTCTGTCTCTCCACCTCTCACTCTGGCTTTCAATGTATGACTGAGCTGCTCTGTTAAGCTAGAAGGCCTAAGATATAAGGGCTCAGGGGCAGCAACAGGATGTTACAAAATAAAGTGACAGGAAGTGTCAAAATAAAGGTAAATCAAATAAACAACGAAAACAAATAACTTCAAATAAATAAATAATTGAAGTTAAAAATGATCAAGTGTCACGGACAGTTACATCTGATGTTAACAGTTTAACACATTCACTGCCAGGGGTATTCACTAAACAGGCTGTAGCTTCTGCCAGCATTTTTAAGCATTCTAATAGAGTAATCTTTCAAGAACCACATAATATTTATCTCCAGTATGATCGATCCCCTGATGGTTGCTAATCACGGAGGGTTTCACTGTGCTTCCGTGAAATAAAAAGTGAATGTGTGAATGTGTTAATCTCTCTTGTCTCTCTTTCTCTCTTTCTCTCTCTCTCCTCCAGGTCCTACCTTCTGGCTCAGTGTTTTGGCTGTGCTGTGGTAGAGGACACCTGGCACTACTTCCTTCATCGGGCGCTGCACCACCGTAGTGTCTACAAATATATCCACAAGGTCCACCATGAGTTTACTGTGAGTATAATAATGCATCCCATGCACACACACACACACACACACACACACACACACACACACACACACACACACACACACACACACACACACAAACAAGTTTATGTTAAGTGAGGTCCACGTAGGCATGCAGAGAATACAGTATGATCACCTGCTCATGGTTCCATTAATACTATACAGACACCCACAAGACCTGAGCATATATATATATACAACAGCTCCATGGAGTACAGGTAGCAGAGTTGTTCTGCCTGAAACCCAGAAGTCTAACCATGGCCAGGGAGGGATTCCCCTTTAGCTGAGAAGTATATTCCCGCTTTGGGTTTCACAGCGGGAGACCCGGGTTCGATTCCAGGTGGTGGCATTAGGGGCTCGTCCTGCATAGGGTTTCCCGGTGGAGTGGAGTTCAAAAGGGGGTGACTGTAGCAGAGTAGCCGGAAGCTTAAAAGTCTAAATATTCACCCTTAGGGGGAGACCCGCGTTAGGTGATATATACTTACTGTAGCTGCGTGCTCGTGTCGCGCAACCCAGTATAAATCAGTCATTGGAATGCAGAACAAATGCTTCAACTAAGGCCTAGAAATCCTATGATATTATTTAAAACAGGCAAACAAGCATGCAAACACATACACTTGCACACATGGACAAACACACATACATACATACAACCCCAATCGCACAAACAAAACAAATGCACACACAAACACAAACAAACACCCATGTGACCTCCATTGTGTGTCCTCCAGTCTCCGTTCGGCATGCAGGCCGAGTACGCACACCCGGCCGAGACTCTGATCCTGGGATCCGGCTTCTTCATCGGTATCATGCTCTTCTGTAACCACGTGGTGCTGCTGTGGGCCTGGGTTGCCTTCCGTCTCCTGGAAACCATCGACGTTCACAGGTAAAAGAAGAGAAAGAAATCCTTTCCTCATTTGCCAGAATTTAAGAGAGGGAGAGAGAGAGAGAGAGAGCTTGCAGGGGTTTAGTGTCTTCCTCGATTACATTTAAATAGGACACATCCCCTGTGTTCAGTTGGACTTCATTTGGACACAGGGCATGTGTCTTCCTCGATTACATTTAAACAGGACACATGCCCTATGTTCAAACGAAGTCCAACTGAACAGATAACAACTCAAAATGGCTAAATTGCTTGTTACCACTAGAGTATTTTATTTATTTTATTTAACCATTGAAATTAAAAGTCTCTTTTCCAAGGGAGCCCTGGGACACAACAGGCAGCAGTTTAATACAAAAAAGAAGCAACACAACATTTAAAATATAATGCATAGAAATTGAAAACACAACTATTACAATAACCTGCAAACTAAAAACATTGACAGTTCATAGAATCTACCTCAAGCTCTTTCATTGCATGACATTGAGGGTTTTCTTAACATTTCCTTGCAGCCATGGAGCAACACTGCAGCAGTAGACATGCTACATATTGTCATGATTAGAACGAAGTGTGACTCTCATGTAATTGCTATGAGTTATCACACAATAGATGGGGAGAACTAGCCATTACCTGAATCCACCACAAGAGGGCGAGATAAGTCAGCAGATTGATTATAAAATGTATTTTGCTACATGACTTTGAATTTGTCAGAATACTGACTTAAATGCATTGTTAAATATTTCTATTTTAGTTTTAAGATACATTAGTGGTATTTCAGGGGTTGGCAAGTAAGTTTGGCCTCGGGCCAATTATTTCTTAGCCATTATATGGCCATCCCATAATATGGGCTAATTTAAGACATTGATTTTTTTTTTATCAAAAAAATGTTACTGAGCACCTTCAAAGCATGGCACCTTCAAAGTGGTCTTTCAACCCAAGGCAGAGGCTCAAATGGAAGATTCTGACTGGTCAACAAGGGTCGAAGGTCCAGGAGGCAGCAGCCTAAACCACTATTCATTTTATAATACTCTTTAGTTGAGTTTGAGTTTGCAAGGCCATCTCCAACGCCACAAATACAGTATATTAACTGTCCTCTTACATCACAGAGCTGATGCCCTCTTACATCACAGAGTCTGACAGCATGTCATATTATTCAGGATAACATGAATAGAGCCATTTCACAGTCTCAAATATAAGTGACAGAACTAACTTTTTTAACACATTTTTTAACACACTCTCTCTCTCTCTCTCTCTCTCTCTCTCAGTGGTTATGACATTCCTCTCAATCCTCTCCATCTCATCCCTTTCTACGCTGGCGCTCGCTTCCACGACTTCCACCACATGAACTTTGTGGGCAACTACGCCTCCACGTTCACCTGGTGGGACAAGCTGTTGAAGACAAACAGCCAGTACGACAAACACCTGCTCAAAAAGGAGGGCAAGAAGGAGGAGTAAACACACACACACACACACACACACACACACACACACACACACACACACACACACACACACACACACACACACACACACACACACACACACACACACACACACACACACACACACACACTCAACTCTGTTGTTAGTGCATTTTATTGTGTGTTTGTATGTGCACAGCACACATGCATCTATGTGACACACACTATCTTCCGGACTGAACGTTGTAAGGAGCAGTGTGGTGGTGTGACTACACCTCTAGGTGTTTAATATCACTTGGATTTCTGTGCCTTGTTGTCTTCTCAAAGAAGTCTGCTGTCTGCTTCTCTCCATGGCTTTTGGCTGAATAAAACCCTGTAGAGCACATCCCAGATCTGACCTGTTGCTTTGCTTTGTCCCCGAATGAATGTAGGCTGTGCTTAAGCCATGGATGGTGTGAAAGTGAAATGCCTCCGTTTACCTCTGGGCCCATTTTCTCAAAGAGAAATGAGCTGAATGATTCCATAAAGCACTTTAGCTGTTTATTTTCCATGTGATTCAATATTTGAAATTAGTTATGATCAGTTAGGATAATTATGTTGTAGTGAGGATTCAGTTCAGTTCAGTTCAGTCTCATGTTTAGCAAGCAGATGTTGGGAATGAAGACAGGCATGTTTTTAAGTGTGCTGATGTTACATTTAAAGGAAAAGGGCAACGGATTATAGGGAACTGCTGGGCTGGACAGTCCTGATTTCATAACTATTACTCTGGGCACATTTTAGTTTAGTTTTTATAAGAAAAAGTCATCCAAATGTACTGTATTTCTCATGCTGGAATAAATACAAACCTAAACAGATGTTTGACTTTGTGTTTGTAGAGTTCTGCCATTAAATCATACACGGTGTGGTTCATGTATGAATACCAGTAATGCAAAACAAACAAGGAAGCAAGCAAAGCAAACCAGTCATAAAGTGTGGAACCTTGGTCCGTCAACCATTACTTTATAGCGTGTGGAGCACTGAGGTAGTGCTCCAGTCAGAAGGCAGGCCTTGATAGCCACAGCTTTAATATACTGATTGTAAAAGATAAGGACTTCAGAATTCTCCAGGCGCTCAACTGAACACTTGTTTGCATGCAGACTTAGATGTGGAGTGAATTGCCTTCGTGACATATATCATATATCAGGTTGTATTGTTTTAATATCATTAATTTGCTGTTCTTTTATTCACATATTATAGAGTAGAGGGAATCTCCCTTATTGTCAATAAAGATGCCTTGCTCAGGTGAACGGTATGTCGTCTATAAACTGGACTTTAGGGTTTTATTGAACCAAGAGTGACAGGACTGCCTGTGTGTGTGTGTGTGTGTGTGTGTGTGTGTGTGTGTGTGTGTGTGTGTGTGTGTGTGTGTGTGTGTGTGTGTGTGTGTGTGTGTGTGTGATAAAATGCATAACTAAGTATTCATTACATTTATATATACATACTGTAGTGTATTCGCAAATGGGCAATCTATACAGGATTAATCACAGTTTCAATGCAGTTTGTTTTATTTAGTTTTTTTTCCTTTTTTTTGGTTAATTGTCCGTGTCCTTTGTCAGTGCTCTACCAGCTGCCCGGTAACAAGCTCTCTCTGAGCCTAGAGCCCTGGGCTTTGAGACACCTCAAGCGCTTACCAGACTGCATTGTTACAGTCAGTTTCCAGGGTGGTGCCTGTCTTTTGTCATTCCTTTTGTTCTCCTCAAGCACCTGCCGGCAGAACTGTACAGCAGCGACAGGAGGGAGCACCCTGTGGAGCCAACACGGTAGGGTAGGGCCACCATGTTGGCTCTCATCCCATCTGGATGTGGGTTCATGGGGGTGGGGGTGGTCCAGTAACTTCTATCTCAGCCGTTATGTGATTTACTGAAATGGGCCAAAGCCTGCCTTTCATCGACCCAAAGAATGTTTTTTATTCTACGACGTCATGCCAAGCCGTCTAGGAGAGTGTTAGTCCGTATGTATGAATGTATGCATGTCCTGTATGTCCCCCGAATTATTGTGTCTGTCCGCTGATAATCTCACAAAACACAAATGGTGTAGCAATCTTGTGCATGCTACCAGCAGGCCAAGGAAATGAATGCCCACATATTTGTTTTACACATTTTGTGATTTATTTTTATTTGTTTTGAACATGAATATGTTTCACTTTTTGTGAATTTGTTTTGTGTGAATATTTTTCACATTTCATGAATTCATAATCTCAGGAACCACTGATCAGATATGGAGCTGTGGTGAACTGCATATTTGGATGGCAAAATTCTCTGGCGCTCCACTGAACTGCACACCTAGTATCAGAATTAGAATCAACTTAATTTTCACATCACACAATTAAAGGTGTAAAAGAATGGGTGAAATTGTTTTTCGTGTGAATCTCTCAACATTCCAATTACAGGAAGAGCTAGAAGGGGGAAGAGAGAATAGAGGAAAGGAACACAGAATAGGTCAAATGACTGGAAGACACGGACAAATCAAATATACAAAGTCCAATATACATACAGTAATTAAGGTGTATGATTAAAAACTTTGCAATGGATAGGTGGCAGTGGAACTATATGGAAGGCAGAAATGTTTCTCATGCAGGTGGAAGACATGTCTAGCATATACTGTAAAAATAGCAGCAGGTAATACAATATCGGAGCACTTGTTCAGCAGTCTGCTGGTTGCTAGGAGAAAACTATTCAGAAGTCTGGTGCTTCTGATACTCCAATATCGCTTGCCTGGCTGTGGTGATAAATGTCCTATGATTCACTTAGCCTTTGCTAAAACCATTTTTCTGTATTCCCTGGTGGGAGAGAAGCTCACCTCTCCTATGAAGGGCTGGGTTTTCCGCTCCACAATGTAGTGCTTTGCAGTTGAGGGCGGCACAGTTCCCAGGCGGTGGTGCCACTCGTCAGGATGCTCTCGATTGGTGCTGTTGAGAAACGCCCTGAGGATGCGGCAGTTCACCCTGATTTTCTTCAGGCGATTGAACAGATTGTACAGTCATTTTCCCTGTGTACTGTGTTCTTTGTCGCTGTCAACCGCTGTTGGTCTGGTGATAGCATGTATAAGCCAGTGGCGTTCCCAGGAATTACATTTAGGGCAGGCGAGACCCCCCCCCCCCCCTACTCGGGGAAAAATCTCGGGGGAAACAAGTTAACAACAACACTACACTGACTACAAAACTGAAAAACGTTTTCAGATGGGGTTCCGTGGCCAAATGTATATCAATTTAGGGGTCCTTGGCACGAAAAAGGTTGAAAACCACTGTTCTAAATGGCAGTGGTTCACAAACTTTTTAGCTCAAGAGTCTTGAGGCTTGGGTCCCGGCTCCCGGGGAGACATCAAATTTCTCTTTTTGGGTCTTGAGCCCCAAGACTCAAGACCCAAAAGAGAAATTTGGAAAGTTGGGCGGACGCCAACCTTCCGCCCACTTCACGCAGATATCTACGCGAGACTATGCAGATACGGGAAGTGAACCGGAGATGGTGTGTCTTGCCGATTTTAGTCTAAGAGAGTCTTGGTCTTTTTTGTCGATCTGCTAGTTTTGCTATTTTAGAATTCTTATATTGTCTGTCGGGCGGAAACCTCATTATGGCAAAAACTGTTATTTTTCAGGATATTTTGTACATGCAAAATTGCTGCTATACGAAAACGTATTGTTACAGCACTGTTTCTTATTTTTATTTTCATTTGTAATAAAATGTCACAAGGTATTCTTCATTTTACGTATGGTCCAGTATATTATGAATTCACATCAGTCACTGTATTCCAGTGGGGAAAGGCAGCCTACTGTAAGTCTTAAACAAAATATATAAAACATAACCCTAACCCTCATTAGGCTCATTTATGTTGTTCATTTATATAATTTGGGGTGGAGGTTTCTTCATTAGCCTACTGGGAGTGCATGTGCGTGCCCGGCCGTTCCGACCTGGCTGGGATAATATGTGTGTCTGTGTGTCTGTCTGTTTGTTTGTTTATGCGTCTTGTCTGTGAACAGCTAATCTCCAATTGGTGTGAAAGTAGTCCAAGGCAGAACCTTGCACAAGAAACAGAGAACACTGAAGCCTCATTTCGCATTGACACGCACGCACACGCACGCACACGCACACGCACACACACGCACACACACACAGTTGCACAGTTGGTTGAAGGATCAATGCCCCTAGGAGCCTTGTGTCCCAAGCTACAGCCCTGTGACGCCATGTGTTAATCCAGGCCTGGTCCCCTGTGCTACTGTGGAGGGCAGGCCATACCTCTAAATCAGAGTAAGCAAGATACAGTGAGAGAGAGAGAACACACAGGTACGACATCACACGGATATACTCAGAAAGTCTGGCACCCAGGTAGACGAAACAGACTGAACTCCATATCAAGGTGAGAAGCTATGTGGAATTATTGTGCAAAAATAATTAATTGAATTGAATATTGTATTGATGCATAATGTAGATGGTGTGATTGTTGTTGCATGTTAAATTGAAGAACTTAATCAGGTTCTGTCAATGTCAATTAGGCTACTTTTACGGCAAATGTTGGCCTGTAAAGTTTAAAAACACTGAATAGGTCATTATTTGTGAATACACTGAGAACACAACTTAAAGGTAGTGTAAGTGATATTTATTTATTATATTTATATGAAACTCTTGTTGTTTGAAAAGTCAACGCTCTATATTCTGACAGTAATCAGTGCTATTGAGTGTTTGTTAAATAAAGGGGTCTCCATGTCTCTCCAGCTCTGTAATAAACAGAAAACACATTTGTGGGTTGCCAGCTTCAGCTGATCAGGTGAGAGTGTCCATTTATCAGCTTACATTTGTATAGTGTTCCAGTTCCGATTTCACTTGTTTGTCCTGTATCCTGTATGAGTTCTCTCTTGACTGGATACAATTGGTGTCCTGACCTGAAAATGTATTTTCTGTTTACTAAAGAGAATTAGGGAGACAGCTGTTACTGAACACTCTATAGCAATCAGAATGTAGAGCTATTTAACACTTATTTTAAAAACTAGAATCTCTTACTGCACCCTTTCTCAAATCATGCTCATTGTAATGTAATGTAATGTAATATTGTGGTACAGTACAGTTATGTATATAATATAGAAGCCTAGTTATACAATTGTCCCCTTAGCCATTTGGAGGTTTTAACACCTCAGCCGGCCACGTGGCTCATGAACTGGACCCGTAGTTTAGTTATCGACACGTGTTAAACTGTTTCACAATTTGTGTTCTTAATGTGTTCTTACACTGACGTCACCGTCTACAGGGGGAGTTGTACACAGATGCTGATATATTAAGTAAGGGATAATGAATGTGAACCGGTCACTGTTGAGAAATAAACCCTGACAGGGTCTTTATGCTTTAAAGCCTAAGGCCAGCCTTAAGCCTTATTTGCATACTTTGTCATAAGACAGCGTCACTCACCGAAAATAACATAAAACGCTCAGCCGGCAACAAAACTTGTTTTTGTCCTCCTCCCAGATTTCCCTCACACACACTCACCCTGCATCAACCGCTCTACTATGGAGGTCAACGGCACGGCCAACATCCTGGGCTCTGCGTACCTGGCAGTGGAGTTCATAGATGCAGTGTTACCACCCAACCCCTTCCAGCCCCCTCTGAAGCAGGCCTGGGGTTACATGCTGGACAACTACACCAAGTTCCAGATCGCCACATGGGGGTCGCTCTTCGTTCATGAGTTCATCTACTTTACGTGCTGTCTTCCTGGCTTCTTGTTCCAGTTCCTGCCCTTCATGCAGAAGTATAAGATCCAGCAGGTGTATGAGAGAGAGAGAGAGAATTAAGTTTACACCAAATTCACAACAGCAGAGGACTGACTGCCACCTTTGTACACCCATTTAGCGGAAAAACGCAGCAGTAGAAATCTCGACCACCGCTGGTGTGAATTCGGCATTAGAGAGAGTGTATGTTTGCAAATGAACTAAACTGAATTGTATTCCTCTGTGTGTGTTTGTATGCCTATGCAGGACAAGCCTGAGACTTGGGAGAAACAATGGAAGTGTTTTAAGATATTGATGTATAACCATTTCTGCATCCAGCTGTTTCTCATCTCTGGAACATACTACTTCACAGAGTTCTTCAACATCCCCTACGAGTGGGACGCCATGCCCCGCTGGTCAGTGGGAATAATACTTATTATGTATTAATACGTATTATGTCTTATGCACCATAATACAGTTCACATCAGAGTTGTGACCGTGCTACAATGCAGTACACGTTGTCAACCATTGAGACTCTCTCTCTCTCCCTCTCCAGGCCCTACGTGGTAGCTCAGTGTTTTGCCAGTGCTGTGGTAGAGGACACCTGGCACTACTTCTTTCATCGGGCGCTGCACCACCGTTCCATCTACAAATACATCCACAAGATCCACCATGACTTTACTGTGAGTATAACACACACGCGCGCATGTTGTGAGCTCGTAGATCCACTATTTTTGGTGCATGACAGCGCACAACCAAGTATAACTCAAGCATTGGAATCCAATATACATACCACAACTCAAACTACACAAACAAAAAAACTGCACACACGCATACACAAACACCTGATGCTCATTGTGGTGTCTGCTTCTCCTGTGCTCCAGGCTCCATTCGGCATGCAGGCCGAATACGCACACCCGGCCGAGACTGTGATCTTGGGAGCCGGCTTCTTCATTGGTATCCTGCTCTTCTGTAACCACGTGATACTGCTGTGGGCTTGGCTCGCCTTCCGTCTCCTGGAGACCATCGACGTTCACAGGTAAAAGATGAGAAAAA
>NC_139939.1:49424414-49434414 GCF_963454915.1 Gymnoscopelus microlampas | reverse complement strand
CCTAGTTATTTGTGTTTGTGAAAGGGTGCCTGTCTTTTGTAATCCTTTTTGTTCTCCTCAAACACCTGCTGCCAGAACTGTCCAGCAGGCACAGGAGGGAGCACCCTGTGGAGCACCCTGTGGAGCTCCCTGTGGAGCCAACAGGTCCGCCACGTACTTCTCTATGTAGTATTTCAACTCCTCTACAGTACATGCTTTGTCCACTCACTTGCCACCTGTCTCCCATGCTCCAACACTTTCTCCCTGGAGAGAACCATCCTCTAAAAAGTAACATTTCTCTTGCAGGGATGGTGGCCGTCTCCTGCTCTTTCCTATTCTGTGTTTCCTTGTCTTACTCAAGCAGTGTCAGAGCCTTGGCCTCTTGATCCTCTGGTCTCTGTTGCAGAGTTGAGATCTCCTGATCTCTATGCTTTGCTTCTTCATCTTCCACAAGCACTGTCAGAGCCATGGCCACCAAACTCTTGCAGTGTGGCGATCTCAGGTCTTTCCCAGTCTTTGCTTCTTCTTCTTCCTCAAACTTTGCCAGGGATGCCTCCTCTCTTGCCTTCATCTCTTCCTTGAAAGCCTGCCTTTTTCATCTGCCAAAAGAGTCTTGATGAAATCCAGCTGGTATCAGAGATGTCTATTCTCCTCTGTGATGTGCTGTTGTTTCAGGACACTGTTCAACTCAGTTCTCATTTGTTTTGCCAATAGTCAAGTTCTTCTTTCCAGGCTTCGTCTTTCTCAAACAGCAAGCTCTTTGTCTCCTATGTCTGAATAGAAGGTCTTTTTTACAGGGTGGCAATCAATCTGGTCTTTCACTTTGTTTGCTCCATCATATTCCTCAAGCGTTGCCACGGATGGCTCCTCTGATTCCTTCAACTCTCTCCCCAGGTCTTTGATCTTCTGCTCTGTGTTGTTAAGTAACTTTTCGGCCAAAGCCTCCTTTTCTCGAAGCAGCTGGTTTCTGTCCTCCCATTTCTGCCTCTCTATGAACTCCTTTTTCTGGAGGTCTTGGGAAGTGCTGAGATGCCGGTTGAGTTTGATGTTCACATCTCTCAACACCTTCATCTCAGCCTCTTGGCAGACTAACTCCAATATGAATGGTTGAATTTCCAAAAATATCCATCCTTTAAACTTATGTAAGAACGGCGTGTGTACATGCGAATCTTTTACAACTATATTTTCACCCTTGTGTCTGTCAGTCTTTCAGGGTGTCCACAATCTGGGAACCCATTCAGTTAAAAGAAAATGTATAAATGATTATCCTTTTTTTTTTTTTACCCCTGGGGGAAAGTTAATTTCAATGTTTGAATAACAGGAAATCAGGCTTGGCTGTGCCTCTTTATGCCGATTTTCTTGCTTTCTGCTCAAGGGCCTGCCCCATAGGAGAGCTCCTATTCAAAACAGTGATCCTGCTGGCGGCTTTTTATTGCAAATTGAAAATCTGTCTTGAGAAATTAGTCTGCGGCTAATCTCGCAAACCACTGGGCCGATCACTGCATGTGCACGCTGCCAGTAGGCCAAGGAAGTGAAATCCCTGAATATTATAATAGTGCGAATATTCTTACTGTGAGTGTTCGTCTGTGTATGTGCCTGTCCAATAATCTCCCAAACCACTTGTCCGATTAGGGGTCATATTGTGAATATTGTGAACACAAAGTCAGTGGTGATTGGATGTGGATAATATAACTTCAGATGGATGAAGAAACGTGACTGTTTTGTTTTGTACATGCACTGTTGATTTGACTGCCAACTGAAAACTGGGACTGTCATTCAGTAAACTGGGGTCACTTACTGATTGATTGAATACTTTATTGACATCTTTAAAAGTACATAGTCCAAAATTGATAACATCATATTTTAGACATTCAACACCCTAAAAGACTAGACAAACAACAGCAGCCTACAACAAACAACATCAGTTGAAGTGTAATGAATTTCTACCATATTCACAAGGCTGCTCATGAAAGAACAATAGTTAACCTTATTCCATTTACACAAGAGTATAATTCATGCTCCACATACTACTATATGATGAGACATGCTCATTCATTTACACACAGTGCTGCTGGGAAGGATATCTCTCCATCCAATATGATAATTTTATTTTAATGAGTGATATGGAAATATGGTTCTTGTAAGGTTTCCCTATGACATGTGCTGCTTCACTGTACTAGGCCACACCTCTAAAGCAGAGAGAGAGAGAGAGAGAGAGAGAGAGAGAGAGAGAGAGAGAGAGAGAGAGAGAGAGAGAGAGAGAGAGAGAGAGAGAGAGAGAGAGAGAGAGAGAGAGAACAGGTACGTACGACTACGACATCACTCAGAGAGAGAGGGAGAGAGAGAGAGAGAGAGAGAGAGAGAGAGAGAGAGAGAGAGAGAGAGAGAGAGAGAGAGAGAGAGAGAGAGAGAGAGAGAGAGAGAGAGATATTTATAGCTTACAGTGGAGAGCTGCAGCAGAGAGATAAGGCTTGGGACCGAGCCGTATTCAAGCTTTAGGGGCTTTAGAGGAGAGCGAGAGAGAGAGAGAGAGAGAGAGAGAGAGAGAGAGAGAGTGAGTGAGAGGAGGACATTATTATCAATCAAACATGAAACGCTTCGTGTCGTTGGTGTTACTGGGGACTCTGGCCGCCCTGGCCACCTTGATGACCACCACCCCGGTGGTCAGCGGAGCGGTGGCCGCGGCCCCGCCGCCGCTGGACGACACAGACATCTCGTTCGAGTACCACCGCTACGAGGAGCTCCGCAAGGCGCTGGTGTCCGTGTGGCTGCAGTGTCCGTCCATCAGCCGCATCTACACGGTGGGGGAGAGCGTGGAGGGCCGGGAGCTGCTGGTGCTGGAGATGTCCGACAACCCCGGGACGCATGAGCCCGGTCAGCGCCTTTTACGCACAGATACTTAAAACATGTTATTGAATTATTATACTGTATGACGAGAAAAAAATGCATTGACTATTAAGGCTGCATATGAATAAACACAGGGCATGTTTCGTTTCGGCATGGCAAGAAGATAGTAATTCAGTGTGTTACAATGTAACACACTGAATATTATATGTTGCCATGCAGGACCCCAGATGGAAACAACAAGCCATGATAGTGCTTTCTTGGGTTTAATCCTATTTAGCATCCTTTGTATAGAACTTTACTTTTCTGTGCTGTTTTGCAAACAGCCAAATTAAGTATTCAATCAATCAATCAATCAATCAATCAAACAAACAAACATGCCAAACCGAAACATGCCCGGATGCCCCATGTTTATTCATATGTAGCCTATACCGACAAGCCAATGTTTTCTTTCTTTTTTTTTTACGCATAGATCCAGTAAAATTCTCAGTGTTAATTTAACTCTCAGAGTTTATGATCATCATCGGGTCCATTTTTACACCCAGAGCTACACATTTTTGACATTTTAACACTGAGGATTTGACCGTGCAGGCAGCTTGCACACAATATGTCCTAAAATAGCCTAAATGAAAATGATGATAAAAAATATTTGGACTCCTTTTAAAAAAAAAAATTATAGCATAGGCTACATCTCAGCCCCTCCATCCTCCCGTCTTCTCTTATTAACGATCACAGACACTAGCCCGCATTTATTGACAACCAAGATCAGTCAAATCACGCACACACATGATAATGGGGGGGGGGGGGTCTATCCAATCCATCCATCCATCCATCCATCCATCCGCAGAAACAATGATGCGATGATGATGATTTCTTGTTGTTTTCAGCTGAACGGCTGAAAGCGGAGCGCAGGTGTGTCATGTTGTCTGTATACTAAACAGTGACCAGAAGGCATCACTGCTTCAGAAAAGATGCAATCTCTAGATAAGATATGGGACAGAGAGAGAGAGAGGGAGAGAAGCCGCCATTTTGCTCGGTGTGATAAGAATCGTTATCATAAGTCGTGATGCTGAAAGAACAACACGCCCTCCAGGCAAATGGAACCTGCAGATGCATGGGTTACTGTTACTGTAGCTTGTGGGCTCGTTTGATTTAATCACATCATCAGATCAGTCAGATCAGATGTCGTTTCCGGACAAAGCTGTCACAATGCAGCAAATCTCACTGTAGGGCTAGGGTTGGTCTTCAACAGGGGGTCCGGGACTCCTGAGGGGGTCCTCAGAGCCTACTACAGGGGGTCCATCAAATCTTTGTATGATAGGATTTTTTTTTTACATTAACCACTTGAACCCTAGCATCCCTATTCTGAGGAGAGCTTTAGCCAAAAATAGCTGATCTACAAGCTCACAAAGCCTGGCATTGTGAGCTTGTAGATCTGCTATTTTAGAAAAATCGTGAACATTTGTGCAAATCTTTGAATATATATATTTTAAAGCGAACATTTGTAATGCAAATCTTTGCTTCTGGGGGGTCCATGGAACAACTATTTTGAGATGGGGGTCCGCGACCAAATACATATTATTTTGGGTGGTCCTTGACATGAAAACGTTTGAGCACCACTGATATAGAAACAACGTTTTTTTCAGAAAATTGTTAGGATTTAGAAGACATTTTGTAGAATCGTCCTCATGTCTTAATAGATTAAAGTAAATGACCTGCACAGGTGAGTGAGAAGGGGAAGCACACTCTGCTTTGTTGCAGACTTCTTTTTCCAGAGAGTCTGGAATACTATAGGCCTATACTATAGTATAGGCCTATGATGATGAAAGTGTAGACAGAAGGAGCTCTACTTGAGATTCCTATTTCCTTCCCAGCAGAAGTAGCCTGTGTGGTTTGAGAGGTAGTTACAGCCAATTCCCCCATCATTGGGCAATGGGCCCTGTTGGCATTCCCCTCACAGCATTGCGGTGTTCCAGTTGACAAAACTGGATTGATGACTTGTTTTTGTCGATGATCCTTTCCTTTCCTTTCATCCGTGTCGTTTGATGAATTATAAATTAGCCGTGGTTTAGTAATGGTTTAATAATTGTGTTGTTGATGACATACCCGTTATCTTTATCTACTTCTTGCAAGTAAAATACACATAGGCCTACATGTAGTTTATTATGGCAATATGCAAAAGACCTAGAGCATTGGTTCTCAAATTGGGGTCCGGGGACCCCCAGGGATACTTGAGGGAGTTCCAGGGGGTCCCCAGCGAAATGATAGATTAGGCACCAAATGGACCCTTATTGGTCTGTAACTCTGAGAGTGTAAACATTTGTACACTCTCAGAGTTAAATTGACATAGATTTTACAATATAAATTGTGGTCCAAGTGATAGAAATGCCATTAAATGGGGGTCTGTAGCCCTAATGCATGTCAAACTGGGGGTCCTTGAAATTCAAATGGTTGAGAATCACTGCTAGAGCCGTAAAAAAAACCTCCTCTTATGGGGGTCCCTGGCATATCTTTTAAAATGGGGGTCCGCTAATAAGTGTCAATTTGGGGGTCCTTGACATGAAAACGTTTGAGAACCACTGACCTAGAGCAGTCAACATGTTGCTGCATAAGTTTCATGCTATTACATTGAGTGATATCCTACTGTACATCAACTCTCCTGCATAGAAGTATAGTGCTTCAAACTAACACAAGTTGGGCCTGTTGAGAGCAGAGACGTTTATATGAAAACCAGACTACGTCATTGTAGTCGCCACCCGGTGAGGTGAACAGGGTGCTGGCAGGATGGACGACCGCCAATGCCCTTTTTCCCTCGTAGTGTTAATGAGGCTTTTTTTGGAAACACATAAGAAACCACATCTGCCCAGAGAGGAAACACAAGAGGGACAATAAAAGCCTGAGGACTACTTCTGTGCCTTATCCCTTCAAAATAGCCCAGTTGAGGGGCACTAGCATACTGTTTACACAGGGGAATTATCCTCAAATGTAAAAAGGCCAGTAGTTATTGCTTCATAATTTCAACAGCTATATTTAAAGAAAAGAAAAAAAGCTCAGCCTAGGAAAGTCGTCGCTCTTTCAACAGTCATCACCAGTAAGGTTTAACAGCAGGTTTTTACATCTTTTTCTCCTTGTTTGAACCTGGGGTCAGCGCCTGTTCTGTAGCTTATGGTCAACACACTGTACTGTTATGCAATCTTGAAAGTGACGAGGAATGAGAATGATCTTAATTGTAGTTTCAGCATTTTTTTTGTCTCGACTCAGCTCAGGGATGTCCTCTGGTCGTAGGGCTTTTCTCTGTTTGCTCACAGTGATTTTTAAACAAACATGTAACATAGACATTTCGGAGGACATAAACATGAACTGACCTTGAGGCAGGGCCTTGAAAATAAGATTATTAAATACTGTAGATAGTGTGTGAATGAAACAGTGAGGTCCAGGAACATTTCTGATCATCTGCACTAAACTTTGTGGGAGAATAGAGCAACATAGAACTCATCATCCACATGTGTGGGAATGTGCCGTTGGTTTCGCTGTGGTCGAATGAATAGGCTAACATAAAAACATTATTGTCCACACGTGTGGAAATGTGCCTCAGGCTTCACTGTGGAACAATAAAATCAAAAACAGCCGAAGTACAATAAATGCACAATCAAACACCTCCCACACACAAGTACAGCAGGCCAAGTTTCTAACAGTACAATAAGTCAGCACTTAGGATTTGCCTGTTTTACATTTTGCTTTTGAGATGGTCAGTGTCTCAGGCCTTTGGTTTTGAAAGTGACTCAAGAAGATTTGTGTTCTGGTTGTCTCTCTATTGTCTAAAACAGGGGTCTTCAACACCATTTCAGGCCAAGGACCCCCTAGCTGAGAGAGAGATGAAGCAGGGACCCCCTCTATAATGTATTACATTTAGTTTCAGATTAAACTTTTTTTGTTTACTTGGTACTGCTCTTTTTTTCCCTCTACACCTATACCTCTTTGCCAAAAAATTCCGATCTACAAGCTCACAACGCCTCGCTGCGAGGCGTTGTGAGCTTGTAGATCGGCTATTTTTTGGCTAAAGTTCTCCTCAGAAAAGGGATGTTAGGGTTCAAGTGGTTAAGGTAAAAAAAAAAAAAATCATATCACACAAAGATTTGGCGGACCCCCCTGTAGTAACTCTGAGGACCCCCTAGGGGTCCCGGACCCCCTGTTGAAGACCCCTGGTCTAAAACATCTTTTAAATGTTTTGACCTGCCTGGTATCTGTTAGAATCTAGATCATGGGATTTAAAATTATTTCATGTCATAGACACCCAAATTGACTTTCATTCGGTTATGGACCCCCATTTCAACTGGTTCTATACCCATAGGGATACTGATTTGAACAGATTTTGCATGTTAAATACGTGCATAAAACAAATTCATAAGGTGATATTGAAACATGTTGTTAGAATAATCTTTCATACACTTTTGTATTGTAAACATTTTAAGTAAGTGAATTGAATTATTAGTAACTTTAAACTACTCATTTGGCTTGGGACCGCCTGAAACGGACACAAGGACCCCTGGGGGTCCCTTTGAAAACCAGATTACATGTTTTCATTCCAGTTACATTTCAGGAAAATGTAGCATTCTAATAGCATGTTCAGAATGCCTATAGATGACAATTACATCCTGCCCCTGCATGCATGCATGCTGTTCGATGTGTTTTTGTGTCTACTTGCACATAGAATTATGTTAGGGTCAGGACACAATTAGGCTTGCAGTGGTGAACATTAACCCTTTAAGACCGGGAACGCATTTGTGTCATTTTAGATTTCTTTGGCTATTAAAAAATAGCAGATATACAAACTCAAGCTCTATGAGCTTGTAGATCTGCTTTTTTCTTTTTTTTTAATCGTAAAATTGTGTGCAAATCTTTGAATATATATACATTTTTAATTCTAATATTTGCTTCTAGGGCGTCCCCTGGAACAACATATTTTGAGATGGGGGGGGGGGGGTGGGGGGGGGGGGGGGTGAGTGCGTTTAGAAGACATTTGTAGAACCCCCCCAGAAGCAAAGATTTGAGTTAAAAAAAATCATTTTTTTAAATATATATATTTTCACGATAAAAAAAAAAAGCAGATCTACGTAAGCTCATAGGGCGGCACTCGATGCCGCCCTATGAGCTTGTAGATGGCTATTTTTGAAGAGCCAAAGAAATCAAAAAAATGAACACATGCGTTCCCGGTCTTAATGGCTTAATGCTTGTGTGTGTGTGTGTGTGTGTGTGTGGTGTGTGTGTGTGTGTGTGTGTGTGTGTGTGTGTGTGTGATGTGTACTATCTGAGCATTGTGCGCTTGCTTGCTGCCCTCTGCCTCAAACACACAAGTTTTGTGTTTACAGCTGACATGGTGACCGTGATGTGTGTACGTATACCGAATAAGCCTGTAATCGTCTGACTGGTGGGCGTACGCAAGCAATGAGTCACAGTAGCAGCAGAGTGGAGTCCTTATTACTACCAGATGAGTTTCCAAAGGCCCAGCCTCTGTCACCGGGGGCAACCTCCTTCCTTTCCTCCCCCCCTCCTCCACGATACCTCCTCCCCTCCCTGCTCTCTCTCTCCCCTCACCTCTGTCAAACAAAAAAAACATGGCAGGGGGAGAAGGAAGGAGGGGGGTTAAAGGACGACTTCACCACTTTTCAACATATCTTCATATAATAGGTCCTCACTAATGCTCATGATAAAATGCTACAATTTTTTTCTAATCAGTTTGTGTCTCAGAGGAGGGCTGTAAGACAGTTCAGAAACCCGTCTACCAGTGACATCATCGATGGGGAATCCAAGCTAATAGAAACTGCAGGCTTTGTATTCTGGAAAGTTGCAATGCAATAATAGATCCCATTGTTCTCGCCTTAATACAAATCTGAATAAAAAAATTGTAATCTTTTTGGAAAAAAAAATCCTGCCTAACGATGATGTCACTGGTAGACAGGTTTCTGGACTGTCCACAGCCCTCCTATGAGACACAGACCAAGTAGAATTTTTTTAAATCATTTATCATGAGCATTAGTGAGGACCTACACTATTATATGAAGATAGGTTGAAAAGTGGTGAAGTCGTCCTTTAACACAGAACGAGAGAAGCTCAAAGAGGAAAGAGTCCCATACCCAGTGGTACTCAAAAGTTTTACTTAAGTAAAAGTATCAATACTGCGATGTAGAAATACTCTGTTACAAGTAAAAAGTATGGAATTCAAAATTAAAAGTAAAAGTACAAATGTATTGGTATTAAAAATATACAGTATATATGCAATATAAGTAAAAGTGCTCATTTTGCAGAACGTCCCATTTCACAAGTTTTCAAATGTATTAGAATCTTTTGAAAATACCAGATCTACAACCACAATGCGTCGCGTGAGCTTGTAGATGCATGCATGAGCTTGTAGATCTGCTATTTTGTCCAAAATATTTCTCATATATATTGTGTAAATATATTTCCCTGGAAAAGTGAATGTGAAATAGAATAATTCATTTGTTATGGTAGTCTTTTAAAGGAGTAGTTCACCCAAGAAATTAATTATTTTCTATGAATTACACACCCCATGAAGCATTGAATTCATGGAGATTTTTTTGTTTTTGTCGCATTCCTCAGCCAATAATTTGACTAATAATAAAGATGCTAATGTATCCGTTAGGAGACACAAAGGAGACTCTTTGTGTCTCCTACCGGAGAGACCACCGGTTATCAAATTATTGACTTAGGAATGCGATAAAAACAAAAAAATCTCCATGAATTCAATGCTTCAGGGGGTGTGTAATTGATAGAAAATAAGTATTTTTTTGGGGCGAACTACTCCTTTAAGGTGCCCTGCAGCCATTTCATATTATCTAACTAACTACAATAAGGTGAACCGGAAACAGTGGTTGCTGGGGCAACCGATCGGCTTAGTGCAGTGATCTCGGCAGTGATTGGCTGTCTGGATGTGGTTGGCGGGTGGAGGGACCGGTTGTCCTGAGCTCAGTGCATCTGTCAGTAAGCAGCGGCCATCTGCCACAGCACTGCGCCTGCGTTGCATTATAGCCAAGAGTGTAAACATGAGCATTGCCTACCAGCATATGGAATAGAGAATAGAGAATACAGGGTTCTCTCTTCATCATATAAAACAAAACAAAAAACATCCACATTTAGAAGTCTGACAGGCATGGGTGAA
>NC_139939.1:49391914-49421914 GCF_963454915.1 Gymnoscopelus microlampas | reverse complement strand
GACAGTTTTTTTCAGTACAGCAGGTCAGATATACTGTAGCATGAGGACGCATTATGTTCACATTAAGTCTGATTTAGACATAGTTGCATTCCAGTGTCGTGCACCACAAATTGCAGATCTGCAAGCTCACAATGCGTCACAATGCAATGCATTGTGAGCTTGTAGATTGGCAGTTTTTGATGCGCAACACCTGCACGAATTTAAATATAACGGGGCTTTTGGTGTTATATGGATATATGACATCATTCATATTCATGTCCAACATCTCTGAGGCCCTCATTAGCAATTCATTCTTCCTCATTTAGGAGTCAGTCCTGCTTTGATGTCTCTTGTGTGCTTGTGTGTGCTTGTGTGTGATTATACATAGCCCAACTGTGTGTGTGTGTGTGTGTGTGTGTGTGTGTGTGTGTGTGTGTGTGTGTGTGAGACTGTGTGTGTGTGTGTGTGTGTGTGTGTGTGTGTGTGTGTGTGTGTGTGTGTGTGTGTGTGTGTGTGTGTGTGTGTGTGTGTGTGTGTGTGTGTGTGTGTGTGTGTGTGTGTGTGTGTGCATGTGTGCGCGTGCGTGTGTGACCGTGTTGTATTTTTGTGCAGTGCAGTGCAGTTTGAGGTGACTCTGCTGAAAGAGGCCATTTTTCATCTGCACGATGATAAGATCTCTTCCATTAACTGTGCTTTTCTTTCAGTGATCGCGTGTCTGTGTATATTGTGTGGTTTTCTGTATAACTGTGTATAGTCGTGCACGCGTGCGCACGTGTATGTGTTAAACCCTTGTGTATTGATAACATACGGCATCAGTTTATATTACAAAGTTTACAGTCATTAAGAACACAGCATTTGTAATATGAGTCACCGACTGGAGTGTGTGAGTGTCTGTCTGTGTGTGTGTGCGCGTGTGTGTGCGTGCGAGTGTGTGTGCATGTGTGTGTGTCTTATTTGCATGTACATTATAAAGGCTAGTGTAATGCAGCGGAAGAGAGAGAGAGAGAGCGAGAGAGACAAAGAGTGTGATTACAGGAGTCTCTCTTGACTTAATTAGTCTCCCTATGCACCTGCATGTGTCAGAGTTGCCACGACAACGGAGATCTTTGGGTCCCTAGTGACGTTACCGTGGCGGCGCTCATTGGCCCGTCCCCTAGGAAACGGTATTGATGACTAAAGGGCTGACCTCTGATTGATCATTCACGGATGACTCAGGAACAATGACACATGCCTGAAGCACAGACCATATGCTGTATGTTTACACTGGAAGCTGGACCTTATGTTGGTATTGATGAGTAGAACAGACTTTGTTGAAACTGAAATGCATTGCTTTTTTTTATTGTCCCGAGTCCCTTGTACCACGATCTGATAATGGATTTCTTTAACCACTTTTAACTACTGCAGAGGTCTTCAACGTTATTCAGACCCCTTAGCTGAATAGATGAAGCAGGGACTCCCACTGCATATTGTATAAAATTGTGTTGCAGACACATTTTCACATTTTCATAGATTTCATAGATATCTCATAGACTTGTTTTACAGCACTATCATCAATGTTGTTTGTTTTTACATTAGCTTCTCTATTAATTCATGTTAATGTGTAATTATCAGACATTTAACCACCATAGCCGGAATACTAAACTTGACGGTTGGCTCTGTACTTGGTTAGCTCTTTTTTTTCCCTCTCCCAAACCTCTTTGCCAAAAATAGCAGATCTACAAGCTCACAACGCCTCGCAACGAGCTTGTTGATAGGCTATTTTTGGCTTGTGTTCCCCTCACTCCTCTCAGAATCCTATTACACACCGATTTGGAGGACCACCTGTAGTAACTCTGAGGACCCCCTAGGGGCCCCGTAGCCCCTGTTGAAGACCCCTGCTCTACTGTATATGCTTGCTTGACGGGGGTCTCGCAGGGGCTGTAGTGCTTGCTACTTGGTCCCCTCCTCACAACTCGCCGTGTTTGCGATGCATCATGAGCTTGTCGATCTGATATTTTCGGCCAAATGTTCCTGTAACGTGCCCACTCAACATGGACAGCTAGGGTTCATGTTCATGTCAAGAAGATAAATGGAGAACATTTTAATTATTTATAGAAGACTTCAATGAAAAGACTGCATAAAGTGGAAACATTTGCCTTTGCGGACTATCTAAAGAATGAACACAAAGGCATATACAGTACATAGTACATTTTTTGGTTGTTATAGTTGTTTTCTTTAGTTTTATTTAGAGTTATTCTCACCGACCTGGAGATCTGTGTTTTATGTTGTAAATAAATAAACATGTAAGTAATCTCATCTCATGTGGGATGGGCATTTTAGAATGTATTACATGTGAATAAAATGTATTCATTCATACATTACAGCATTATAGCTACTGAACAATGTACTGTGAGTACTCTCACATCTCTCAGTCCTACTGTCTCTATCTCATTATGGTACTTTAAATGGAATGGGGGTTTTTATGGTTCAGGACTAGTGGCTGTTGAAAAAATGAATATAGCATTTACAGCACTGTGAAGAAGTTATTTTTAAACCCAGGTTATATGAGCTGATCTGAGTCCAGCAGTCTGGTTCAGGGTGAAGACACAGTGGGAGGATTCAGCCTCCGTCTAAATCTCTTCATCAAACTCACTGTGACTGGGTCAAATAAACACATGTGGATGTGTGTGTGAGGGTGAGAAGGTGTGTGTGCGTGCACGTGTGTGTGTGTGTGTGTGTGTGTGTGTGTGTGTGTGTGTGTGTGTGTGTGTGTGTGTGTGTGTGTGTGTGTGTGTGTGTGTGTGTGTGTGTGTGTGTGTGTGTGTGTGTGTGTGTGTGTGTGTGTGTGTGTGTGTGTGTGTGTGTGTGTGTGTGTTAAACAGACTGTTACATGATGTGACACAGAAACAGATGTAATGAGAAAGACAGAAGAGAGAACACAAGTTGTCAGGCTTCACCCACACATTGATTGTAACATGCTTCCTCTGGGAAAACTGTGCGTGTGCGTGCACACACACACACACACACACACACACACACACACACACACACACACACACACACACATAAAAGCGTGTCAGCAGTTTTATGAGTGAAACAAGTTTATTGTTGCGTGTTCAATCTCTCTGTTACAATGCAGCTGCCTCCCACCACCTAGACTAGTCCCCAAACACACACGCACACGCACACGCACACGCACACACAGAGTGTGTGTGTGTGTGTGTGTGTGTGTGTGTGTGTGTGTGTGTGTGTGTCCAACATCTGCACAATCGCTTCTACTGTAGTGGCAGGGTGCTACTTCAAAGTGTGTGTTTCTGTGTGAAGTTCAATTGGTATTATGCCCAATTACTGTGTGTGTGTGTGTGTGTGTGTGTGTGTGTGTGTGTGTGTGTGTGTGTGTGTGTGTGTGTGTGTGTGTGTGTGTGTGTGTGTGTGTGTGTGTGTGTGTGTGTGTGTGTGTGTGTGTGTGTGTGTGTGTGTGTGTGTGTGTGTGTGTGTGTGTGTGTGTGTGTGTGTGTGTGCGTGCGTGTGCGTGCGCGTGCGTGTGCAGAAGCCTGTTAAAACCATTCATTGTCATTCAACAGTCTTGAAGTCATTAGTAGTCACTTAGACAGGAACCAGATTGAAGCAAATAAAGAACACTAATCCACCATGTGTTGGGCGGTTCCCTGTGGTGTGGGGTGGTGTGTGCGTGTGTGTGTGAGCGAACGCACATGAAAGCTTTGTGGTTATTTTAGAGTTAGATCAAACAGTTATGGGAATCATTATGGGACACACACATTTGCACGCATGCACGCGCACGCGCACACACACACACACACACACACACACACACACACACACACACACACACACACACACACACACACACACACACACACACACACACACACACACACACACTGGCATATGTGCACTCTGCACACCTTGATAGGCAAATATTAATTGTATAGATGTGAATGAAATGTGGTGGTTTAAGAACAGAACTCGTAGAATGGACAAAATACAATTAAGTGTGTATGTATGTATATATATATATTATTATATTATAAGATAGGAATTAATTGTGTATAGGAATTAAATGAACAGGAATTCTGCTGCAGTTTAATCCTATACTCCACATTACACACACACACACACGCACACGCACACGCACACGCACACGCACACGCACACGCACACGCACACACCACCACCACCACCACCACCACACCATCTGCTCATCGGAGCCTACATTTTATGACATGTAATTGCTCTGGGGGTAACATAAGGTTCATCTCAACACGCCACTTCAGGAACGTAAAATTAATTCATGCATTCATATGTAGGTGGTAGTTAATGAATGAATATTCTCTTCATGCATTCATATAGGATCGGCTATTTTCGCTATTTTAAAATGTTCTTTTAATTAATAATAAAAAATGATCGTTTTTTGATGTATGTACCATATTCATGTAGGTTTTGTGAAAATGTTACGATTTTTCAAAAATATACAAGTTCAAGCTCATGAACTTGTAGCTTGTATATTTGCCATTTTTGAATAGCCAAAGTATAAAATATGGTTAATGTGGTTAAAATAATTGTGACACTACTGTATACACATTTAGCTGGGGACCCCCTGGTACCCCCCGCCAAGGACCCCGCGTTGAGAATCACTGGTATGAAATTATACTCATGTTACTTGGCAATGGGCCTCAGTGGAATGGCCCTACTGCGCGCACACACACACGCACGCACGCACGCACGCACGCACGCACGCGCGCGTGTGTGCGCGTGGTGAAAGTAATGAAAGAGAGAAGGACTAATTATTATGTGAACCAGATGGTGAGAGGCAGTAATGAAGGCTTAGCTTTACAGGCCAGATTGACATGAATCACTCCAATACACTGTAGGTAATGTGGGCCAACTGAAGTTTGTTGTTCTTATTTCTTGCGAGAGTAATTCAACATTATTTTTACTAATGTCTAGCATTGAAGCCAAATAATCTAAATGATCATGACTTGGGGGGGGGGGGGGGGATTGTTAACCACTTAGGCCCTATTTTATCCTTCATAGTACCATGGTGTTGCGCCGCAAAAATATCTGAGCTACAAGCTCGCAACACGACGCATCACAATTCACAATTTTTTTAAATGTAGGGAAATCTTCACCTATGTCCAACATAGAACAGGTCTGAGTGCATGTTTCTTTAAACCTTTTCTGTAGAAGTGGGTCCTTATGTACTTTGTACAGTGCCTTGTACAAGCGAGAATACAAAGAATGACCCAGTTCGACTACTAAACAGCTGCACCTGGTTGCGACAGCCGACAACAACATGATGCACGGACATGAAATTGTTATCCACAATAAACAGACGGATTCAATTGTGTTCAACTTCCATTTCTGTTGCATAACTCAAACTGAGGACCCGAATGTGTCAAACCTCTCGGTGCGCCTCCTATAGAGTTAAACTAATGGGAGGATTTCTCTGTGTAAACAGTGACTAATTTAGCCTAGACCAGGGAAACCAGGTTAACACAACTAACCAAGTGACACAAAAGATAAAAAGCAGCAGCCTGTGAGTCCGCTAGAGAGGAGATGAGAATCATTTAACCCATTAAAATCTGTGTAACCACTTTAACCATTATTTTATACTTTGGCTATTCCAAAATAGCAGATATACAAGCTCATAGGGTGGCACCGGGTCCCTTGAACAACATATTTTGAGAAAATGTGTACATTTGTAGAATCCCCAGAAGCAAAGATTTGAGTTACAAATGTTTGCTTTTAAAAAGTTTCATGATTTTTCACAAAAAAAATGCAGATCTACAAGCTCATAGCGCGGCACTCGGTGCCGCGCTATGAGCTTGTATATCTGCTATTTTTGAATAGCCAAAGTATAAAAATAATGGTTTAAGTGGTTACACAGATGTGTTCCGGGTCTTAGGGTTAAGAAGCTTGTAGACCAGACACCAATCATTAGGTTGTGTCGGGGCCCCTAGGAGGACAGTGGTTGAGTGAAGTACGATGCTTTGCCGTAGGGCTCTGGAAATTCTGTCAATCCACCAGTCCTGAGTCTGGTAGGTAGGCTGTTCTCCACTCCAACTGTCGGGCCAAACAACTGTGACACTACTGCAGTCCTAATTCACTGTCCGTTTGACTCATTATTGGCCAAATTAAATTCTACAGGTAGAAAAGCCCCAATTCCGTCTTGCCTTGTTAGTCGATGAGTCAGTGTGTTTGTCAGGGCCAGTGGTGGAAAGTAACTAAGTACATTTACTTAAGTACTGCACTTAAAGGAGGAGTTCACCCAAAAAATGACTTATTTTCTATCAATTGCACACCCTATGAAGCCTTGAATCCGTGTGTGTGTGTGTGTGTGTGTGCGTGCGTGCGTGCGTGCGTGCGTGCGTGCGTGCGTGCGTGCGTGTGACAGGGCAGTGTGCCTGTGCATAATGAGTCGGTGCTTGGTTTTGCAGTCTCGTGGTTGAACCTTCAGTCATTAGACCTGACCTGGGTTCAGATCTCTTTCTTTTGGTCAGCCTTGCTGCTGATTTGTCTGCTTCCGAAATTTAAATTCTATCCATTACACTGATGCATAAAGAGATTGGGGAGGGGGGGGGGGGGTTAAGTGGCAGTTAGACGTAATGTCTTGCTCCGGGACTTCTCGACACATTGTCGGGGCCTGGAATTTAACCTGGAATCTTTTTGCTTCCCAGGCGGGTTATCAGCTATATGGCTGACCCATATGCACCCTGGTTGGTCAGAGGTTTAGGACAAATCTCTGCAGTGCAGCCTGGGGGTTCTCAACTAGTGTTGTTTACATACAGTATCATGCAATCATGATGTCCTGGGCTAGATCCTCCAGCTCAAGACCTGTTTCACATGTCATTCCACCCCCACTTCTTTCTGTCTCTCCCCACAGTACCATCCAGTCAAGCTAAAGTGCCTTCAATAAGAGAGAGAGGGTGGGCAATGAATTTGAATGAAATCAGATGGTGTAGTTTTTGGTTACGGTTAAATCCTACATAGACTCTGCACTTCAAAATTGGAATCTGCTCCACAAAGGGATGTTATTCATTATAACATAAATCTCTTTTTTTTTTTAATGTACAGTAGGTTTTGTGAGCTAAAACCGTCACCGTGGATGACTCTGCTTTCCTGGTGTGGGTGTGTCAGCAATATTCCACTCACATTTTTTTAACCGGCAAACAAATATGTCCCTGTGCCTCTTTATTTGGAGAAGCATGTACAGTAAATGGGATGTACAGACTGACGATAATAAAATGGAAAAAAGTGTGCTCAGTAGGTATGCCCTTATACTACATTCAGCCATGAAAGTAGCACAGCATCAGTGATAACCAGTTGTACATTGTCTGTCTGACTCCCTGTCTCTCATAGGGGTCATTGTCCATGGTCCTCCATGTTTCTCTCAGATTTCTATCATTCAAATTGCTCTGCAATCCGCATAGTCTGAATGCGTCTGACATGACAATACTGTACCTTGTGACAAGTATGTTGTTGAAATGTAAGTGTCTTTGTTTTAGCTGCCCCACATATCTAATCTTCACCAATAAAAACAAAACTACTTCACAAGAACAATGTAGGTGTAACTAAGAGATTAGAATAATGTTCTTGTACATCAGTCAGTATCATGTCAGTTTCATGTCAGTACCATGTCAGGATCATGGTCAGTATCATGGTCAGTATCATGGTCAGTACTATTATGTTAGTATCATGGTCAGTACTATTAAGTTCTCCCCACCCCCAAGACCACCCCATCGCCCCCCAAACTTCTCTGTACGCTGTACTGAATTATTCCATTAAAACCATTGCCGAAGTTCCTCTCTGTTCCTGAACACATATGCATCTAGGTTGGTCTTGGAACAAATCTCCCCAGAACAGCCTGGGGGTACTCAACAACTGTTGTTTACATATCCTGTAATCATGATGTCCTGGGCGAAAATCCAGCTCAAGACCTGTTTCACATGTCATTCCACCCCCCTTTTTTTCTGTCTCCCCCCAATCATCCAGTTAGGCACAATGCTTAAAGTTATAGTATAGTTACAGCAGCTGATTTCATTGATTAGCAAACCTATATGAATGAAATAGACTCGGCACTGAATGATACACTGGTCTATTTTTGCCTTATCTGCTGTGTCCAATGAGTTTGTACACGTACACACACACGCACACACACACACACACACACACACACACACACACACACACACACACACACACACACACACACACACACACACACACACACACACACACACACACACACACACACACACACACACACACACACACACACACACACACACACACACACACACTGGGCTTCCATACTGGAGCTGTTCTACATTGTAATGCATCTGGTGTCCATTGGCCTTGATAGTGTACAAATGTAACCAAATGGACCCGCTATCAGAGTTAAATGAACACATTTTTACGCTCTCAGTCAAAGTGTGTTTAATGTACAGTCAGGAAGTCAGGATTTTAGTGTGTGGTAGTGTTGCTGATTTGCAAATGTTTCTCTTTCCTTTCCAGGGGAGCCAGAGTTTAAGTACATTGGAAACATGCATGGGAACGAGGCGGTGGGCAGGGAGCTGTTGATCTACTTGGCCCAGTACCTGTGTAACCAGTACCAGCAGGGCAATGAGACCATCATGGAGCTCATCCACAGCACGCGCATCCACATCATGCCCTCCATGAACCCTGATGGCTTCGAGAAGGCTGCCTCACAGGTACAGTAGGAGGGGTGCATGTTAACTTAAGCCTGCATACTGGACACACACACAAATACACACTCATGTGTCAAATAAACATGGAAGCACACAAGACCGACAAACACATACTGGACACACATGCAAAGATGGAAACGCACACACGTGTACAAACACACATGAGTAGTGACGGATAAAAACGTCTTGATTCTTGATTATTCAGACACATGCTGCCACACATACACAAGCTAATATAATTTATACTGTATACACGCACGCACGCACGCACGCACGCACGCACGCACGCACGCACGCACGCACGCACGCACGCACGCACGCACGCACGCACGCACGCACACACACACACACACACACACACACACACACACACACACAGACACCTCATGTCTTTAAATAAAGCTTAGGACAGATTAACCTGGCCAGTCTCACATGACCTACTAACCTACTAGCAACACCATGCACCCTCTTACTCACTGCTACTTCCCCCACCAATCATTTGATGAGCTAAACCTCTCACTATAACCTATAAGAAGGTTTATGCTGATTGGTGATGGTTCTCTTTTTTCTTTATGTCACATGCACAAATTAGTTTTTCATTATTTTATCAACTAAATCAAAACAGATTTTAAAAGCAAATCATGTTTAAAAAGTACTGTTACTCTAAATCCCGCTCACAAATCATTCACGAAATTCTGAAACGATTTGAGGTGCACACTTCACCTGCAACACAATTCCTTCTCCCTCTTTTACACAAACACAGAACATTTGAGAACGTTAGATGTCTGTCAGTCGTGATGATAATAATACAGGCTCACGTTAAAGGATCAGTTACAATCTACTGTACACTGTTTATACTGTATTACATGCTGTCATACAGAGTGACTGCGGTGTAGAGTTAGTGGTGATTCCCCACCTTTTCTGGATCAGGGCCCACTTGAAAATCTTGAAAGTGTTTGCCGAACAGCTGCCGTGTTAAGTGGTCAGATGAGTGGGCCGTGTGCATTTTCAGAGCATGTTTATTTTAACGATCTATTAATCTATTGTGTTCTGACAATCTCTCTGCACACTTTACAAACCCCCCCCTTTCATCTGTACTACTACAATGTAACCACCAGCTCCTTTTACTCATGTTGAATCATTACACCCGCACCAGACTCCTAGAACTGCTGCGTTCATCTGTATATAAACTACAATAACTAAATGTTTGAGTTTTGTTCCTGTGGTTGGTGTGTTCTGCAGCCTGGGGACATGAAGGACTGGTTCGTGGGTCGTAGCAACGCCCAGGGAGTGGATCTGAACCGCAACTTCCCCGACCTGGACCGCATCGTCTACCTGAACGAGAAAGAGGGCGGAGCCAACAACCACCTGCTGCAGAACATGAAGAAGGCCGTCGACGAAAACGCCAAGGTTGGATGAGCACAGGCTGGACGTGCACAGAATAATGCTTACACACAAATACTGTATGCACACACACACACACACACACACACACACACACACACACACACCCACACACACACACTCACACACACTACCCATGTACTGTACACACTGTACAAATACATACAGTATGTGCACACTGCATGCACCCACACATAGATGCTTTGTACACAAACACACTTACGCACTCACTTACGTGCACACGCACGCGCGCACGCGCACGCACGCACGCACGCACGCACGCACGCACGCACGCACGCACGCACGCACGCACGCACGCACGCACGCACGCACGCACGCACGCACGCACACACACACACACACACACACACACACACACACACACACACACACACACACACACACACGCACACACACAAAACAGCCCCACAAAATCTGTTTTGAACAAATATGTATTGACATATTACATAATTGTAACATCCGTGGCCATGGGGTAAGCACTTCGCAAACACTATTTTGAAGATCATCCATGTCATATGATATATGACAGTTATGTATCAGGGCTAGTACTGTATGGCATGTAGTTGGCTCCAGAATGAAGCTAACATGGTTTGTATCATGTACTCTCATGTATCTGGCTCCAGAAGGAAGCTAACATGGTTTGTATCATGTACTCTCATGTATCTGGCTCCGTAATGAAGCTAACATGGTTTGTATCATGTACTCTCATGTAGCTGGCTCCATAATGAAGCTAACATGGTTTGTATCATGTACTCTCATGTATCTGGCTCCATAATGAAGCTAACATGGTTTGTATCATGTACTCTCATGTATCTGGCTCCATAATGAAGCTAACATGGTTTGTATCATGTACTCTCATGTATCTGGCTCCATAATGAAGCTAACATGGTTTGTATCATGTACTCTCATGTATCTGGCTCCAGAATGAAGCTAACATGGTTTGTATCATGTACTCTCATGTATCTGGCTCCAGAATGAAGCTAACGTGGTTTGTATCATGTACTCTCATGTAGCTGGCTCCAGAGACCAAAGCAGTGATCCACTGGATCATGGAGATCCCCTTTGTCCTGTCAGCCAACCTGCATGGTGGAGATGTTGTCGCTAACTACCCCTATGACGAGACCCGTACCGGTACGCTCGCACGCTCGTACACACACGCACACGCACGCACACACACACATGCACAGCACACACTTTCTCTCTCTCACACTTTCTCTCTCTCTCTCCCTCTCTCTCGCTCTCCCACACACACACACACACACACACACACACACACACACACACACACACACACACACAAATGTGTCAGTGGTTTTACAAGCGAAACAAGTTTATTGTTAGGTTCAATCTCTGTGCTACAATGCAGCTGCCTCTCACCGCACCTACCCCAGCCCCCAAACACACACACACACTCACACACACACACACACACACACACACACACACACACACACACACACACAGATGCACGTGCGCGTGGGGATACGGTAACATATTTTATTTTACATGACAAACATTATCCCTGAAAGAGACATAGACATGAGCTAGCCTTGATGTCTCCCTGCTGTTCGTTGGCCAACAGCAACAACATGAGTTGTAATGCGTTGCAGATGTTCCAGGTATACGATCACGACTGATCAGCTAAGTCTAAACCAGTGGTTCCCAAACTTTTTAGCTCGAGACCCAAAAGAGAAGTTTGATCTCCCCGGTACCCAAACTAGTGAAAATAGCAGATCTACAAGTTCACAACACAATGTGAGGTGTTGTGAGCTTGTAGATTAGCTATTTCCACTATTTCGGAAACAATTTTTTCCCCTCTAATTTATGGATTTTGGAATTATTTTGGAAAAACGTTTGAATTTGTTGTTCTTATGAAAAATGTATCATAATAATTGATGATTAATAATTATAAAAAACACAATGTTGGATACAAAAAATAAAGGGGTGTATTATACTAGCGACCCATAAAAAATCGTCCACGACCCACATATGGGTCCCGACCCACTGTTTGGGAAACAGTGGTCTAAACACTGTTTCCTCTAATCCACTCCCTCCTCCAGGTTCCACCCACGAGTACAGCTCCAGTCCAGATGACGTGACATTCAAGTCCCTGGCCAGGGCGTACTCCATGTACAACCCTGTCATGTCCGACCCCAACCGCACACCCTGCCGCAAGAACGACGACGACTCCAGCTTCAAGGAGGGCATCACCAACGGAGGGGCCTGGTACAGCGTCCCGGGGGGTGAGAGACCTTTTGATTTTTAAGGTTACTGGATCTCAACCTTTTCAGGCTGTGACCTCCCCCCCAAAATAATCATATTTATAATTCATTATATTCAATATTCTCCTACTGTACTTAGTGTCACACCTCTGGTTCCCATTTAGAAAGAATAATAGAAATATACCTTCATGCATTCTGTAAGCGAGAGTAGGATAAACAGTTACACTTAATCATACGTGAATGTTGACAAACTTACACAGTAGGACACATAATGACCACTTGTTTGATATGGATAATAACTACGGTATGACACGTGAATAAAGGAAGTCTGTGTCCCATCTTTGAGGAGTACTTGAAGATCGATAATCTGCAGGTCATGGGTCGCAGGCCATTTGGATGGAAGCGGAGCTCTCCCAGTTGCTAACTTGTCACAGCCTGCGAATTATGGCATTATTTTCAGTTTGCACCTGGTCCATATTTTGTCCTGTTGTCGGGTTACATGTCAGGAAAACATTCTCAATCCGAGACACTGTGTCTAAGAATCTAGGAATGAATTGGCTAATGTGCGTGCGTATGTGTGTGCACAACAGTATACAGTATCTGTGCGAGCACGTGTGTGTGTGTGTGTGTGTGTGTGTGTGTGTGGGGGGGGGGGCACGTACTGTAGTCTGCAGTGGTGTGTTTAAAAGGGGCATTTGACCTCTGGCATCAACTGCTCCTTCTCCCTTCTTGGCCGCTCTTCTTCATATGCTTGTGGAGTTGTGTCCATATGTGTCAGAAAAATAGAGGCCATAGTTTGGATCAGAGAATGGTTTGATCATAGTGGAATATTTAAGTGATAAACCCCACCAAAGTTATTACACTATAGAGACTCATACACTTGGATTCAAGGAAGAACTGATTCATTTTTTTTAATTGATTGAATACTTTGTTATTCAAAGATGTAAACAGCACGGAAGTACAATAACACTTGCGCTAAAAGGATAACACAATAAAAGTCCTGGGGACTTGTTTCCATTGTGGTCCTATCGATTCAATTCATCAACAGAGCATGAAATACACATAGCTATATTTTTATCAATATTTATGACAAATTCGAATTCAATTATGACACATTTTCACAAATGTCTAATAGGATAAAATGAAGTGAAGATTTTGGTGGTTAAAAGCCAACGGTCAAGGTCACTGTGACCCATTCTCCCTATCCTCATGTCTCTTTCTCTCTCTGTGATCCCAGGCATGCAGGACTTCAACTACCTGAGCAGCAACAGTTTTGAGATCACCCTGGAGCTGAGCTGTGACAAATTCCCCAACGAGGACTCGCTGAAGGGCTACTGGGACCAGAACCGCAACTCACTGGTGAACTACATCCAACAGGTACAACTCACCATCATCTCTGAAGCTCACATTGTTACAGTATGTCTCACGTCACGTGCACCAACGTAGAATTTCATAACCCCATCACTATCGTTTTAATTATGAGTATAAACCCAACCAATAAAATCCCAGACTACACCAATGTTTCGCAATGTGACAAAACCGTTGCAGCGGTTTGTATTACCCCATTGTAGGTGGACGCATGCCGGCTCATTGCCTCGCAAGTGTTTCAACTTGTCCAATCACAACAAATAGTTGCAACACATTTCTCTACGAACATAGAGAACATGCTCAGATGTTATCTCTTTCTCTCTTACTCACACACACACACACACACACACACACACACACACACACACACACACACACACACACACACACACACACACACACACACACACACACACACACACACACACACACACACACACACACACACACACACACACACACACACACACACACACACACAAACAAACACACACACACACAGTCTAGCATCTAGCTTCGCACGCACGCACCTGCCGAGTATAGGAGAGACAAAAATAAAGCGAACAAATGGGAGAAAAGAAAGGAGGGCGTATACAGTAGCTATTTCATATTTTTATACAAGAGTATAAAAGATATAATATTGTTGTGTCATGGCAGCTCGGCGCCCGGGGATTGGACTGTCCAGTTGCAAATGCAAACCACAGTTTTAGGATTCTGTTGAAAGTGGCTGCAAGTTGCAAGTCGCTGTGTTGCGAATGTTTGGTCTGGACTGGGATTAAGGGAATTAAGTGTACTTTGCAGAGCAGTCAGTAAATGTTTTCTGCGTGTGCGTGTGCGTGTGTGTGTGTATTCCTAGGTTCACCGAGGTGTAAAGGGCTTTGTGCGAGATCTACAGGGGAATGGAATCTCCAACGCCACCATCTCTGTTGAGGGCATCGACCATGACATTACCACAGGTACACGTCAACCCAACACAATGTATTGAGGACGGTCCTCTGCAAGTTGTATAGATATATAGATAGATAGATCGATGTATTATATATTATATAGTATTAGTAAATTCAGGTTCTCAGAAAAATCACTGCTTAATTAATCGATGATCAATCGATGACGTGAACAATGATTGAATCGATAATGTGCATCCCTAATCCAAAGTCAATGTAGATACAGCGGCCTACAAAATTACAAGACATACTCAAAGATAATGCAGACAAGGCTGTGCTGTGAGTGGAATGAGGAGAAAGCCACAGAGGGGGAGAGAGAATGAGAGAGGAGAAAGAGAGAGATAGAGGGAGAGAGAGGTCCATGATGCCCCATGAGGATTTTTTCCTTTTCTTTTTTTTTGTATGTGTGTTGACCTGCCCACCTGAACTCACGTCAAGCTCTAGTGAAGCATATCCAATTTGCGGGACTAGCGGGTTACAGGTCAACCCACGCATCACTACTGTCTATGGTCCTTGGACATTATTTTAGCATTATTAGGATTATTATTTTACCATCTCATAGGTTGATGTTGTAATGCCTCTATCTAGTGGACTTGACAGGTACTGCACCAAAGCCAATTTCCCCACTTTGACCTGGATGTACATTATTTATTATTGCTATAATCATCAGCAATAGGTATAGCGATATAAACAAGGACTACCAGGAATAGTATTTATTCTTTGTGTTTATTTTATTTTTTAGTAGATTTATTTATTTAGCACAACATGTAAATACAATACAAAAAACAGTACACAAAATATAAAAAGGAAAAATGGAGGCAAAAAGGCAAAGGGCTTATACGAGGCCTCTATTTATAACAACATTAAAAACATTGGTAGCACTTTACAATAATGACCCGTTATAAAGCATTTATAAACGTTTATAAGTAGTTTGTAGACTATTAACAAATCATTAACAACCTGTTTGTTGACATTCGTAAATGATTACTAAAACCTTTATAACTACAGTTACAAATCATTTGTAAAGTATTAGTAAGTAGTGAACTATTCATGAATAAGCCATTTATATACATTTGTAAAAGATTATTAAATCATTTGTAACGACCCATTCTAAAGCATTTATAAACGTTTATAAGCAGTTTGTAGACTATTAACAAATCATTAACAACCTGTTTATTGACATTCGTAAATGATTACTAAAACCTTTATAACTACGGTTACAAATCATCTATAAAGGTATTAGTAACTATTCATGAATAAGCCATGTATAATACATCTGTAAATGATTATTAAATCATTTGTAACTGATGTTACATAATATATACAAGCTATTGGTAGCTTGTTCATGTTTAGTTAAACATTCCTAAAGTATCTATAAATCCTTAGTACATGTTATTATGTGCCCTATAGTAAAGTGAAGACAGTTCATCATTTACAACTGTCTGTTAATGTGTTTGTTCATGTTTAACATGCTTTGTAAAACATTCCTAAAATATCTATAAATCCTTTGTACATGTTATTATGTGCCCTACAGTAAAGTGAAGACAGTTCATCATTTATGACTGTCTGTTAATGTGGACTTTCTCCTTACCTGTTGCAAACTACCTGGCTTTCATGAATGCAGACACCAAACAATTACTAGAATTATCATTCATGTTAAGCAAATGATGCGTAAGACATTCGTAAAGAGTATGTAAACCATTTGTGGTGTTAGGGACCAAAGAAGTCACTACAAAGTACTACCAATCAACTCTAAATTGCCTGAAACGTACTCCTAACAGGTTTTTGGGGGGACGATTTTGGCCTCCACACTTAGTGATTATTGAGGATTTAACTTTCGTTTCGGTGGTGACCAACTTTCGTTTCGGTAGTTTGATTACAAAATGTAAGTTGTGTAAAAAATAATCTGACTATACTAAGTTGTTATTTGTTTGTTTAAGTCAGGCTATACTCTACTCAGAGTCATAAGTTTACAAAATGTACTAAAGTACAGTGAACGTCTGTGCGGTTTGTCTTCATCACTGAAAATAACGTACATGTAAACTGATGTCATGTGCAGTTGGGGTGAAGAAACACAACCATTTCACTCCTAATAATACCTATTTGATTTGACATCCTGACTTACTGCTGTAGCTGAGGCTTGAACCTGTTACCTGCGGCTCACTAGTCAGTGACTCTATCCATTCACCTACAGCTGTTTCCTTGGAATCTGCGGTTCTGAAACGTTTTGTTGTCAACCCCCCAAATTGACATGTATTTGGGCAGTGGACCCCAATGTGAAAAGATGTAGTGTCAGGCCCCCCCCCATGAAAAAGATTTATATTTATGCTGTAACACATTTTTTTAAAGTTATTTGTCTTGTTTGTTGTTCAAGTCAAAGCACCAGGAAGGCTGTACTTGTCAGCCATATGTTAGCTCAATGGGTTGAGACGCAGTATTCATGATCCAGAGGCCATGAGTTCAAATCCCATTGATGTCTTTCCTATGATTCTTTCCTTTGCAGACTGGCTTCCAGAAGATCAACTGAAAACTACCATGAAGGCTATATTTGTCATCCAACTGTTAGCTCAATGGGTTGAGACGCAGTATACATGATCCAGAGGCCATGAGTTCAAATCCCATTGATGTCTTTCCTATGATTCTTTCCTTTGCAGACTGGCTTCCAGAAGATCAACTGAAAACTAGCAGGAAGGCTGTACTTGTCAGCCATCTGTTAGCTCAATGGGTTGAGACGCAGTATTCATGATCCAGAGGCCATGAGTTCAAATCCCATTGATGTCTTTCCTAGGATTCTTTCCTTTGCAGACTGGCTTCCAGAAGATCAACTGAAAACTACCAGGAAGGCTGTACTTGTCAGCCACCTGTTAGCTCAATGGGTTGAGACGCAGTATTCATGATCCAGAGGCCATGAGTTCAAATCCCATTGATGTCTTTCCTATGATTCTTTCCTTTGCAGACTGGCTTCCAGAAGATCAACTGAAAACTACCAGGAAGGCTGTACTTGTCAGCCATCTGTTAACTCAATGGGTTGAGACGCAGTATACATGATCCAGAGGCCATGAGTTCAAATCCCACTGGTGTTTTTACTGTGATGCTTCCCTTTGCAGACTAACTTCTAGAAAAACAAGTTAAAACCACCAGAAAACCTGTAACTCTCAGCCAACAGCATAGCTCAACTGGTAGAGCGTCTGTCCAATAACATGACTTGACTTGACTTGAGTGGGTTCGATTCCCACTCGAGTCAAGTGTCCCCGGTAACTTGGGGCAACGGATAAATTGACTGATATCCTTAGTGATGCTTCCCTTTGCAGACTAACTTCTAGAAAAACAAGTTAAAACCACCAGGAAACCTGTAACTCAGCCAACAGCATAGCTCAACTGGTAGAGCGTCTGTCCAATAACATGACATGACTTGACTTGACTTGAGTGGGTTCGATTCCCACTCGAGGCAAGTGTCCGCGGTAACTTGGGGCAACGGATAAATTGACTGATATCCGTAGAATAACTTGTAGGAGTGTGCTGGTTCAAATCCAGTTCAACCCAGGACCGAGCGGTCCTGGGTTCGATTCCCACTAACGTCAAGTCCCCGGTAAATTGGAGCAGCGGATAAATTGACTGATATCCGTACTTGAAGTTAAGTCAAGTCATGTTATTGGACAGACACTCTACCAGTTGAGCTATGCTGTAGGCTGAGAGTTACAGGTTTCCTGGTGGTTTTAACTTGTTTTTCTAGAAGTTAGTCTGCAAAGGGAAGCATCACTAAGGATATCAGTCAATTTATCCGTTGCCCCAAGTTACCGGGGACACTTGACTCGAGTGGGAATCGAACCCACTCAAGTCAAGTCAAGTCATGTTATTGGACAGACGCTCTACCAGTTGAGCTATGCTGTTGGCTGAGAGTTACAGGTTTTCTGGTGGTTTTAACTTGTTTTTCTAGAAGTTAGTCTGCAAAGGGAAGCATCACAGTAAAAACACCAGTGGGATTTGAACTCATGGCCTCTGGATCATGTATACTGCGTCTCAACCCATTGAGTTAACAGATGGCTGACAAGTACAGCCTTCCTGGTAGTTTTCAGTTGATCTTCTGGAAGCCAGTCTGCAAAGGAAAGAATCATAGGAAAGACATCAATGGGATTTGAACTCATGGCCTCTGGATCATGAATACTGCGTCTCAACCCATTGAGCTAACAGGTGGCTGACAAGTACAGCCTTCCTGGTAGTTTTCAGTTGATCTTCTGGAAGCCAGTCTGCAAAGGAAAGAATCATAGGAAAGACATCAATGGGATTTGAACTCATGGCCTCTGGATCATGAATACTGCGTCTCAACCCATTGAGCTAACAGATGGCTGACAAGTACAGCCTTCCTGCTAGTTTTCAGTTGATCTTCTGGAAGCCAGTCTGCAAAGGAAAGAATCATAGGAAAGACATCAATGGGATTTGAACTCATGGCCTCTGGATCATGTATACTGCGTCTCAACCCATTGAGCTAACAGTTGGATGACAAATATAGCCTTCATGGTAGTTTTCAGTTGATCTTCTGGAAGCCAGTCTGCAAAGGAAAGAATCATAGGAAAGACATCAATGGGATTTGAACTCATGGCCTCTGGATCATGAATACTGCGTCTCAACCCATTGAGCTAACATATGGCTGACAAGTACAGCCTTCCTGGTGCTTTGACTTGAACAACAAACAAGACAAATAACTTTAAAAAAATGTGTTACAGCATAAATATAAATCTTTTTCATGGGGGGGCCTGACACTACATCTTTTCACATTGGGGTCCACTGCCCAAATACATGTCAATTTGGGGGGTTGACAACAAAACGTTTCAGAACCGCAGATTCCAAGGAAACAGCGGTAGGTGAATGGATAGAGTCACTGACTAGTGAGCCGCAGGTAACAGGTTCAAGCCTCAGCTACAGCAGCAAGTCAGGATGTCAAATCAAATAGGTATTATTAGGAGTGAAATGGTTGTGTTTCTTCACCCCAACTGCACATGACATCAGTTTACATGTACGTTATTTTCAGTGATGAGGACAAACCGCACAGACGTTCACTGTACTTTAGTACATTTTGTAAACTTATGACTCTGAGTAGAGTATAGCCTGACTTAAACAAACAAATAACAACTTAGTATAGTCAGATTATTTTTTACACAACTTACATTTTGTAATCAAACTACCGAAACGAAAGTTGGTCACCACCGAAACGAAAGTTAAATCCTCAATAATCACTAAGTGTGGAGGCCAAAATCGTCCCCCCAAAAACCTGTTAGGAGTACGTTTCAGGCAATTTAGAGTTGATTGGTAGTACTTTGTAGTGACTTCTTTGGTCCCTAACACCACAAATGGTTTACATACTCTTTACGAATGTCTTACGCATCATTTGCTTAACATGAATGATAATTCTAGTAATTGTTTGGTGTCTGCATTCATGAAAGCCAGGTAGTTTGCAACAGGTAAGGAGAAAGTCCACATTAACAGACAGTCATAAATGATGAACTGTCTTCACTTTACTGTAGGGCACATAATAACATGTACAAAGGATTTATAGATATTTTAGGAATGTTTTACAAAGCATGTTAAACATGAACAAACACATTAACAGACAGTTGTAAATGATGAACTGTCTTCACTTTACTATAGGGCACATAATAACATGTACTAAGGATTTATAGATACTTTAGGAATGTTTAACTAAACATGAACAAGCTACCAATAGCTTGTATATATTATGTAACATCAGTTACAAATGATTTAATAATCATTTACAGATGTATTATACATGGCTTATTCATGAATAGTTACTAATACCTTTATAGATGATTTGTAACCGTAGTTATAAAGGTTTTAGTAATCATTTACGAATGTCAATAAACAGGTTGTTAATGATTTGTTAATAGTCTACAAACTGCTTATAAACGTTTATAAATGCTTTAGAATGGGTCGTTACAAATGATTTAATAATCTTTTACAGATGTATATAAATGGCTTATTCATGAATAGTTCACTACTTACTAATACTTTACAAATGATTTGTAACTGTAGTTATAAAGGTTTTAGTAATCATTTACGAATGTCAACAAACAGGTTGTTAATGATTTGTTAATAGTTTACAAACTACTTATAAACGTTTATAAATGCTTTATAACGGGTCATTATTGTAAAGTGCTACCAAAACATTAATAGAACATGATTTGGAAAACAGACAATTATTGATATATAGAATTACAAATAACATGATTGCCGTATACAAATAACAATCTACAACATAGTTGAAATACCTGATTATGCCTGATTATCCATGACAAGATTACAGTTAATGATAATTAGCCAACATAGTTGACACATCTTATTTTACAGGGTGTCAAATCCATATTGATATAATACCTGATGATTATGTTTTAGGGGGGGGGGGGTCACTGAAAATCACGGCACCCCGTCTTTAATACTCTGTCATTCTACAGCCAAAGATGGGGACTACTGGCGTCTGCTGGCCCCTGGGAATTACAAGGTGGCTGCAACTGCCCCTGGTTTCCTCACTGTCATCAAGAAGGTGGCTATTCCCCACAGCCCCGCCAGCAGGGTGAGAAGCTCTATTACATACATGGATCTGTACAACTGACTGTAAACCAGGGGTTTCCAACCTTTTTCTGGATCAGGGTCCACTTGAAAATCGCGAAAGCATTCTCAGCCCACTCATCTGACCACTTGTCGCTGCCATGTTAAGTGGTCAGATGGGTCAACAGTTTTCTGAAAACCATCTCAAAATATTTTGTTCCAGGGACCCCCAGAAGCAAAGATTTGAGTTAAAAATGTCCACTTTAAAATGTATATATATTCAAAGATTTGCACACATTTTCAAGATTTTTCAAAAATAGCAGATTTACAAGCTGAGCTTGTATATCTGCTATTTTTGAATAGCCAAAGTATAAAATAATGATTAAAGTGGTTAAAATCTAATATGACACAGATGCTTTCCCAGTTTTTATTGGGTTAAGTTCCTGTTTATTGGTATCACAATCGTTTTCAATGTTTTAAAGAAACGTTCTTTTTATATTAATATTATATTAGCAAAAAAAAAATGTTTTGGCAATTATTTGCTGGCCCTCTTGCAATATCCTCACAGTAAACTGATGAAATGTCATGAGAAACATGCTAATGAAGTCAATTGTACTCTTTCCTATTCCCATCTATTGGTCTGTCTGTCTGTCTGTCTGTCTGTCTGTCTGTCTGTCTGTCTGTCTGTCTGTCTGTCTGTCTGTCTGTCTGTCTGTCTGTCTGTCTGTCTGTCTGTCTGTCTGTGTGTGTGTGTGTGTGTGTGTGTGTGTGTGTGTGTGTGTGTGTGTGTGTGTGTGTGTGTCAGGTGGACTTTGAGTTGGAGTCTTTGATGGAGAGGAAGGAGGAAGAGAAGGAGGAGCTCATGGACTGGTGGAAGATGATGTCAGAGACACTCAACTTCTAAGAAGCGCTGTGATTGGCTGACAGGACCGTCCATCCACCATGGGACGTAACATAAATCACCTCCTGTGGTCCCGCCCACTGTAAAGGATATATTATGTCTGACATCTGTTCTTGTTGTTTTATTGGATTTATTATTTAATCGATTAATTGTTTGATTATTGTTCATGATCGGCCTCATGCACCTGTAGATCGTTATGAGAGTCATTCTGCACACACAGACTGCGCACACAGACGTAGAAATACACACACGCACGCACACACACACACACACACACACACACACACACACACACACACACACACACACACACACACACACACACACACACACACACACACACACACACACACACACACACACACACACACACACACACACACACACACACACACACACACACACACACACACAGAAATATGACATTTTCCAAGCAGTTTTGTTGGTAGCCCATCATTGTCAGTTCCTGTGGTATTGTGTTCTTTCTTGTACAGTACATGTCATCACGACATATCCATCTATATAACCAACGAGTGACTGAGTTAGGTAATGTATGTAAATGAGATGCTGACGTCACAGCACATCGGACAACGTCCATACGTAGATGTTTTTCCTATTTTACTGGAGATGTCTCCAGGCTTTAGTGCACACACACACACACAGCCACACACAGCCACACACACACACACACACACACACACACACACACACACACACACACACACCCCTAAACATTTCCTAGCACCCCCTTAAATAATTATCCCTCTCTTTCCCTCTCATCCTCTCTTGTTCCTCTCTTTCTTGCGTCTCTCTCTCTGTCTTTTGCATTCCTTTGATGTAAAAAGAATACAAAGCTATAGTTCTGACATCGTCAGGGACATGACAAACTAAGTTCACTGTAAACCCATCACAACATAAGCTCTCTCCCCTGTGTCTTATTGATGTTGAAGTTGTTTTTAACCAAATGCAGCACAGCTTTTGATTTCAGCACAAAGATGAATGATTATAATATATACTGTATTTATGAACTAGGACATAACAAAGAGATGTTTTTTTTTGTAACATAAAAGCTAAATAAGACAGGCAGACCAAACCAAGGCCATATCTAATCTGTCCTATACCCTGTATGATTTTGGGTCTATGCTCTTCCCAAAGCCATTCACATGTAAGCACACCACACAGGGATTAGTATAGACATACATACAGAAACATAGGCAACAAGCTATACAGCGGTACTACATCACTTTGTATTAAAGATCAGTGAATATAGACATAATTGGAGGCTATTTACTGAATAGAAATGGGTATATTACGTGCAACCATCAGGCAGATGCAGATTGAACGTGTCCCGAGACAACAAAGTGATTTCAATGAATGTAAAGGTATTATAAACACTTATAAATGTAAAGAAAAATTAACTGATAATAATTACATAAAATCATCAATAAAACTACCCCTTTATGTTATCAAATCTGTGCATTGTTATCTGTTTTATTTTTGGTTTCAGTTGAATTGACTGTTGACTGGGTTTGAACCTGTATCCAAGTAAGTTCCACTGAACAGGGGCGCTTTTTTCCAACAATCCAGTGATTGGCTACATTTCCCTCGTTTTGTACACATAAACAGACAAAAAAAGAAACATCAACACACAGCATAGTACACATACCAGAACCACACTATACATTTTTTTCTTCATTAATAATAATTAGTCCCTAACATTTGTGGAAACACTCAAATTGTTATTACGTATAATGTTGTTATTGTCATGTGTTAGTATCATGGTCAGTATCCTGTCAGTAACATGTAAGTAGCTATCATGGTCAGTATCATGTCAGTATAATGGTCAGTGTCATGTCAGTATCATGTCAGTATAATGGTCAGTATAATGTCAGTATCATGTAAGTAGCTATCATGGTAGGTATAGGTATCCTGTCAGTATCATGGTCAGTATCATAAAATCTGCATTGACTGAGAAATGAGTTGGCACAAGAAGACAATGGAAACATACGTTACATTGACAATAGAAAGGCTCATAAGTGGCATGAATTATGGTTGAGTATCTAGATTAGTTGTCAGTTGTCACTGGGTTGTAAACCCAGTGCATGATGACTGTAAATGGATGCTCTGGCAACGGCGACAATAAAAACGGGTGCAACTCGGGTGCAATAAAAAACCTTTTTGCAGTTTTAGTAGCCTGATGTTTAATATATTGCAAATGTCAAAACAAAACAAAAATCCATGACATCTATAAAGAAAGACTTCATATTTACAATTTGGAATTGAGAAGCTATATACAATATTTCTTTTTTCTAACATCATTAAAAAATATATATACTATGCATGCACCTTCTTTGCTACTGTCAATAGATTGACAAACCACTGGTACCAATAGCACCTGATGTTTTTTTTACTGTTAAAAAATATAAAAGCAGTATAAAAGGCATCAATCAACTTCTATGTCAACCTAAAAAGGTTACGGTACCACCACAGTGGTAAACATGACATGACTAAGAGATTGGTTACATAGTTTAATTGATATTGATTTATTAGTGCATTTAATTTCCCCATCCACTTTAATGGTAAAATAAAAAAACTCCAATTCAAGTATTTTTTTCTCAGAAAAGGTATTCGAGGTATTCCTCGAGTCCCGGCGGCAGCGACCCGCGTCGGCGCAACCACACTCTGCAATTGCCCTGAATTGCGACGCGTCTAGTTATTGTGCGCTTAAAGTTAAATATCTCCAAAACTACATATGATTTCAAAGAAAAAATCTCATGCATGCATGTCCACAGTAAGGTGGAATTTTTGAACTATGAATGGAGTTTCTAGGTGAAAGTGTTTTTTTGAGGTCCCAAAATCGTCCATCGACCTCCATTATAAATCTATGAACTTTTAAAGGAGTACTATTCTAAAACAGTGAAACATTTCAAAGATCCCTTTTCAGGCAAAAATGTCCATATTAGGATGAACATTTTAAAGTTTGAATGGGGTTTCTATTCTATATATGACATTTTGAATCTTTACAGTCAGTTCACCTTCTTTTTGGGTCTTGAGTCGAACCAATTACTCCCGGGGAGACATCAAATTTCTCTTTTGGGCCTTGAGTCCCAAGACTCGAGGCCCAAAAGAGAAATTTGATGTCTCCGCAGGAGTAATTGGTTCGACTCAAGACTCTTTTGGGTCGCGATGCGGGTCGCAATGCGACACGTTGTGAGCTTGTAGATCGGCTAGAGTCTTGGGAGAAAAATAAAAAGAGCACCAGTTGAATTTGAATTTGTGCAAGAGTCAGGTATAGGCTGGAAACCTGTCTTGGTTAGACTTGAACCGGTAACCTTCTGGTTGCAAGTCCTGTATCTAACTAACCATTGCACCACAGAAGTTCTGACTTCTTCTGTTTACTTAGCCTGTCAAAGGTTGTACCCTTTTCACTTTAAATATCCATTGCAATTGTCAATGCATTGAGGGACCAAAAAAAAGTCACTACCAATCAACTTTAAATTGCCTGAAACGTACTCCTAACAGGTTTTTGGGGGAACAATTTTTTTTTCGTTTCGGTAGTGACACCATTGTGTCACTTTTACCGAAGAATTACTAAGTCCAGAGCTCGATGAATGTTAGGGACCAAAAAAAAAGTCACTACCAATCAACTTTAAATTGCCTGAAACGTACTCCTAACAGGTTTTTGGGGGAATTTTTTTCTTTTTGGTTTCGGTAGTGTCACTACCGAAACGGGAAAAAAATGACTAAGTCCAGAGCTCGATGAATGTTAGGGACCAAAAAAAAAAGTCACTTCCAATCAACTTTAAATTGCCTGAAACGTACTCCTAACAGGTTTTTGGGGGGACGATTTTGGCCTACACACTTAGTGATTTTTTCGGATTTAACTTTCGTTTCGGTAGTGACACAAAAACGTTTCGGTAGTGACACAATGGTGAAAACAAAAATGACTCCACTACAAAGTTTTGGGGGGACAATTTTGGCCTCTAAATTTAGTGATTTTTTCGGATTTAACTTTCGTTTCGGTAGTGACACAAAAACGTTTCGGTAGTGACACAATGGTGGAAAAAAAAATTACTCCACTACAAAGTACTACCAATCAACTCTAAATTGCCTGAAACGTACTCCTAACACGTTTTTGGGGGGACGATTTTGGCCTCCACACTTAGTGATTTTTTCGGATTTAACTTTCGTTTCGGTAGTGACACAAAAACGTTTCGGTAGTGACACAATGGTGAAAAAAATGTTTTACTCCACTACAAAGTACTACCAATCAACTCTAAATTGCCTGAAACGTACTCCTAACAGGTTTTTGGGGGGACGATTTTGGCCTCCATACTTAGTGATTTTTTAGTGACAAACTTTTTTTTTCGTTTCGGTAGTGACAAAATGGTGTTTCGGTAGTGACAAAATTGTTCCCCCAAAAACCTGTTAGGAGTACGTTTCAGGCAATCTAAAGTTGATTGGTAGTGACTTTTTTTTTGGTCCCTAACATTCATCGAGCTCTGGACTTAGTATTTTTTTATCCGTTTCGGTAGTGACACAATGGTGTCACTACCGAAACGGGAAAAAAATTGTTCCCCCAAAAACCTGTTACGTACGTTTCAGGCAATTTAAAGTTGATTGGTAGTGACTTTTATTTTGGTCCCTAACATTCATCGAGCTCTGGACTTAGTAATTTTTTATTCGTTTCGGTAGTGACACAATGGTGTCACTACCGAAACGGAAAAAAATGTGTTCCCCCAAAAACCTGTTAGGAGTACGTTTCAGGCAATTTAAAGTTGATTGGAGAGTTGATTGGTAGTACTTTGTAGTGTAGTAATTTTTTTTTCACCATTGTGTCACTACCGAAACGTTTTTGTGTCACTACCGAAACGAAAGTTAAATCCAAAAAAATCACTAAGTGTGGAGGCCAAAATCGTCCCCCCAAAAACCTGTTAGGAGTACGTTTCAGGCAATTTAGAGTTGATTGGTAGTACTTTGTAGTGGCTTTTTTTGGTCCCTAACATTCTTCGAGCTCTGGACTTAGTACATTTATTTTTTCACCATTGGGTCACTACCAAAACTAAAGTTTGTCACTACCAAAACGAAAGTTAAATCCGAAAAAATCACTAAGTGTGGAGGCCAAAATCGTCCCCCCAAAAACCTGTTAGGAGTACGTTTCAGGCTATTTACTGCACCACAGAGGTTCTGACTTGTTCTGTTAACTTAGCCTGGCAAAGTTTGTACCCTTTTCCCTTTAAATATCCATTGCCATTGACAATGCATTGAGCGCTCATTGTTAAATATTTCAAAAACTACAAATCATTTCAAAGTAAAACATCTCAAGGATGCATGTTCACAGTAAGGGGGATTTTTTGAACTGTGAATGGAGTTTCTAGGTGAAAGTGTTTTTTTGAGGTCCCAAAACCTTCCATCCGCCTCCATTCTAAATCTCTGAACTTTTAAAGGAGTACAATTCTAAAACTATGCAACATTTCAAAGATTCCTTTTCAGGCAAACATGTCCACAGTAAGATGAACACTTTAAAGTATGTGTAGCCAGTTGCGCAAAGATAACGACTGTTAGATAGTAGATATGAATACTAGGTTCAGTGGTGAGCTCAATGTGTGTAAAACTCAATGAATTTAGAGACAGACACAAAAGTTCACCTTAAAGATTGTATTAGAACAAAATAATAATTCAGAACAAACAGTTCATTTCATTTATAAAGAAAATTAAAAAATGGGGGCCCTTTAAAGTTTTCAGAGTCAGTGGATCTGTCAGGGGGGAATTCAAGGGGAATGGAACCTGTCCTTTTGTCTACCACACGGAGTGGAGGTAGGGAGTTAGGCCCCAGAATCCGGGTCCGGTTGGGTCAGTGTGGGAGGCTCGCCATCAACATCGGATCGAATCCAGCCGAATCACAAAAACCTGACCTAAAAGGCCAGGTGAAATAAAATAATCAGTCATCTAGTTGTACAACAATGTCAAGTTCCAACAAATTATTTTATGACTTTTCATTAAATAATAAATTGTGTCATTATTCATGATTCATTAAATAATAAATTCTCATAGAAAATAAAATACAAAAATGATACTCAAAACATGAAGTCATAAAACACTTCATCATTAACTCAAAATAAAGTCAATTAAACTCAAAATTAATATAAATATAAGACAAGGCAAGTTCAGCCTTGTCGATCTGCCATTTTTGTAGCTGCTAGCTCACTAGCATGTTTATCATGAGAATTCCAAGGCAGATGTAGTTCAAATGGCAAACATTTACCACACATTGTACCATGACCAAACAACCAAACCATTGACACTGAACCAACTTTAACTCACCGTTGAGTATGAAGCATAGGAGTATAAGAGTACACAGCAGCAGCAGACACACCATGCTGCCAGCAAACACTGAGGAGGGAGTGGAGGGAGTGGCAGGAAAATGACACCATGGTAGCCAGACATTTATACTTTTCCTGCTGATTGAATGATTGCCTGGTTACCATGGTTACCTGTCACCTTGGTTAGTTACCTGGGTTACATATGAATGAGGTTACTAGGCGTAAGTATGTAGTTGTAAGCCTGCCTTTAAATGTCCATTGCCGCATCGACAATGCATTGGGCGCTTAAAGTTAAATATTTCAAAAACTACAAATCATTTCAAAGTAAAACATCTCAAGCATGCATGTCCACAGTAAGGTGGAGCACAAATGATGTGAATGGAGTTTCTAGGTGAAAGTGTTTTTTTGAGGTCCCAAAATCTTCCATTGACCTCCATTATAAATCTATGAACTTTTAAAGGAGTACTATTCTAAAACAATGAAACATATCAAAGATCCCTTTTCAGGCAAAAATGTCCATATTAGGATGAACATTTTAAAGTTTGAATGGGGTTTCTATTCTATATATGACATTTTGAATCTTTACAGTCAGTTCACCTTCTTTTGGGTCTTAAGACTCAAGGCCCAAAAGAGAAATTTGATGTCTCCGCGGGAGTAATTGGTTCGACTCAAGACTCTTTTGGGTCTTGAGTCTTGGGACTCAAGACTCAAATCCTGGAAATCAAGTCCTGGAAATCAGCATATGTGGGGAGCATGTGTGGGATTTGAAGGTGCAAGAGTCAGGTAAAAGTTGGAAAAATGTCCAGGTCGGACTTGAACTGGGGACCTTCCGGTTGTATGCCCTGTATATTAACCACTGCACCACAGTGAGTCTTACTGACTATGTTCACTTGCGTGTTTTTCACTAAAAGATTAGAGTCAGGTAAAAGTTCAAAAAATGTCCTTGTTGGATTTGAACCAGCAACCTTCTGGTTATAAGCCCCGTATCTCAATCACTGCACCACTGTAATTCATCCTAATTCTGTTCACTTGCATGTTCTTCATTGAAAGGTTAGATAAAGGTGAAACAGCCATAAAAGTTGGAAATATTCCTTGTTGGTTTTGAACTCAGAACCTTTTGTGTGTAAGGCCTGTATACTCCGACTACGTGGCTTCCGCGTGCGGTTAGGGTTAGGGTTAGGGTTAGGTATAGGCTTAGTAACCGTCGGACTAATGAGCCGTCGGAGCAATGACACGGCACCATAGTTTCTCTGGTCTCTTGCAGGCTATTCACTGAAAGATTAGATACAGAACACAAGAGTCAGATAAAAGTTGGGAAAATGTCCTGGTTGAATTTGAACTGGGAACCTTCTGGTTGCAAGTCCTGTATCTAAACCACTGCACCACAGAGGTTCTAATTATTAGTGTGGTTGCCCGAATGGCCAACCAGACTATTGTTATAGATAAAATGTATTCTTTATTTATTTATAACTCTTGAACCGTAGGTCGTAAAATCAAAATTTTGTTTTTCCCTGGATTCCTTGGGTCACGAAGCATCTCCCCAAATAGGCCACGCCCATTTGCGTCTAG
>NC_139939.1:49381914-49386914 GCF_963454915.1 Gymnoscopelus microlampas | reverse complement strand
GGGGGATGGACTTTCGGTGGACTATACCCCTTACTTTACACTTTGGCTATTCAAAAATAGCAGATATACAAGCTCATAGCGCGGCACCGAGTTGCCGTGCTATGAGCTTGTAGATCTGCTATTTTTGAAAAAGCGTGAAAACATTTGTAACTGTCAAATGTAAACAAATTCTGTATTTTCAAAATGTTGCGTTTTTTGGGCGGATTTTGTTAGTTTTTTTTTGTGTTTTGGTTACTTCATTTCGGGTTAAGGGTTAGGGTTAGGTTATTTAATTCTTATTTTTGCCTGCTTTTTTTTTTTTTTATGAAATCACGGATCTGTGAGAGTGAGGGTGTCGTGTCGTACGCACAGTGAATGGCCATGACGCCCCTGCCATCATCAGTCAAGAAGTATCTCTGAACCATGACTTCTGCATGTCTATTTCACAGATGAGGTGCTATGCCTTGGAATATTTGACAGTGTTTTAAAATGAAAAAATATCATTTCTTTTTTTTGTCTTTGTCCATTCTGTGTTTGCGACTTGTGTTTGCATCTTGCAGTGTAGCCTCTGTAGCTCTAAGTCTTCTGGGGATAGTAATAACGGGCATGTCTGATCAGTCAGACAGACAGGTGTTTCGGGGGGTTATAAGCAGCATGAGGCTACCAATGCCCTTTGTGACCCTTAAGCCCTATGCCTCATACATCAATGTGCCTGTACTCAATCGTACGATGGTGTTACATGGCAAAAAATACCCGATCTGCAAGCTCACAATGCATCACAATGCGACTTGTTTTTGGGCTATTTTAGCTGTTTTTTTGGGGCGGGGGAAATCAATCAATCTTTGAGTTTTTGCCTCTAATTACATGCCCAAAATAGGGACGGTTAAACTCACCAGTGGGCCTTTTCACTTTAATTCAATTTAATTATGGTTGATTTTGGTAAGCCTACGGTTTGGCGCAATGTGCTTTTTTTCTTCTTTTCTCAGCCTCAAGGTTTTTTGTCTTTGACTTTCATTGGCAAAAATCGGGTCCTCATGTTGAGCAACATCAACAGCAGTCTCCATAGTTAAGGATAAGTTGACAGGCCTGTTATCCCTACACTCACAAGGCCATTGAGCACACTTGACTATTCTGAAGCAGCGATAAAGCCATTTGGTGGCATGAAAAAGGGGTGATATAGATACATAAAACGTGGAATAACATCTACCTTGCGCATGTGTATAAAAACAAGGAAGTCCATCTAAGAATAAACCAGCTCCCAAGGTCGCTTGTTAACAGCTGTCCTCCAGTCAGCTACAAAAATACCCTTTAATAAAATCTGAGGATCTAGAACTTGAACTTCATACGCGTTTGCCAATGAATACAAAGTTACTGTATAGAGATCAGAGCCAATAATAAAGACAAAATGTGTTTGTCCCCATCATGCAGCATTATGGATGGCAGCGCATGGTCGAAGGCGTTGCAGGAGGTGGATAACAGGAATGTTCCTAATTAGTGAGTGGTTTCCCTTTCGGACTTAACTCTTCTTCTCTTCTCCCAGATGCTCACTGTGGCTGCAGGGTCATCTCCTCACAACAATAGCCCTTCTGTTCCATGTTCAGCGTGTGTGCGTGTGTGCGTGCGTGCGTGCGTGCGTGCGCGTGTGCGCGTGTGTGCGTGTGTGTGTGTGTGTGTGTGTGTGTGTGTGTGTGTGTGTGCATGCGGCGTGTGTGGAAGTGTTTTAATGCATCTGTTTGTACAGTACATGAGCGTGTGTGCATGCTATCTGCAACCGAACAAGACAGTATTATTATGCACATGTGCGAGTGCTTACCTTGTTTTCCCATGAAGCTATCCACTACACAGGCCTGTGCAGAGGGACCATGGAACAGCGAGACAGCTTGTCCTGTCTGTTTTTCTGCATGAATACACACGTCACTGTTAAATGCCATATAACAGACAGACAGACAGACAGACAGACAGACAGACAGACAGACAGACAGACAGACAGACAGACAGACAGACAGACAGACAGACAGACACACACACACACACACACACACACACACACACACACACACACACACACACACACACACACACACACGTGAGAGAGAGACTGAGACAGACTGAGAGAGAGAAAGAGAGAGAGAGAGAAAGAGACAGAGAGAGAGAGAGAGAGAGCGAGAGAGTTTTCGTCTCTGATCCTCTCTGCTCATTTCCACACTTACCGACAGGAAGCATATCTGTAAGGAGCATAGGGCAGAAGCGTTGATGGACACACACACACACACACACACACACACACACACACACACACACACACACACACACACACACACACACACACACACACACACACACACACACACACACACACACACTCAAGAGTTCCTGAATAAGTGCTGTATCAGCAGAAGACTACAGTTTACATTCATAAACACGTGCAAGCATGCACGTGTGCACGCACACACACACACACGCGGGTAAGTGCGTGCGTACATACGTACGTACGCACTTCTGCAGGTCTATAATAGTTACTCACTATGTACACACTGTTCTTACTGAATGTAAACCCTCTGATTCTGTCTTCCATCCCACTTTCACTGAATCCCTGGACATGCAGCCAAATCCGCAGTGTTCATTTAACTCCAGAGGACTCTAAATTGACCCTGCTTGTGTGAGGAGGTCGGACCCTGTGGATTTTGCTGTGCAAGCAGTTTTGTTGAGAAGCACTGTTCTGTGTCTGCAGGGAACAAAGGTAAATCACATGTTAGGAGATACTGTACCATCGAAGTTATGATTTATGGAACTTCGTGACAAACACATTCAAATGAAACAAAATCTTCTCTTGTGTCTCATTCCATTGTTCTTCATGTCTCCATCTTCATGTCCTCAACCACTGTCTCTCCTCTCAGTGTGTCTATTTTCTGTCCCCTCTGACTCTTTTGTCTGTCTTTCTGTCTGTCTCTCTCTCTAACTGAGGAGACGAACAGTGCCAACATAAACCAGCCAGCGTTGGCACCACCTGGGGAGGCCAGCCCATTAACCATCTCGGAGGACGACGTGCCCACAGCATTCACTGACAATGGCTCTTCACAACGTTCTCTCGCACATGGGTGACAAGAAGCTGAAGGACAAGAATGTACATTGTTCGTGGACTACAACTCGGCATAAAACACGACAGTCTCAGCGAGGCTTGATATAAAGCTCCTCAAGCCTCGCCCCAGGCATGTGCAAGTGGATGTTAGACTTTTGATTATATTACAGTGGTTCTCAAACATTTTCAAGTCAAAGACCCCCAAATTGATATATATTTGATCGCAGACCAGTGGTGTGTTCAAGTTTTTTCGGAGGGATACGATAATCATTCCCTGCGCGACATGCGCGTGGTCGTGGAGATACGCTAGCGTGTTTTCAATGGATGAAATGGTCAGTAGAGGGCTACGCTTGGCAATTTTCTGCACAGCGTAACACGGTAGAACACACCACTGCTGTGGACCAACAGGGTAGATCGGCTAAAAATAAAACAGGGCCTTAAAGGTGGCGTAAGTGATATTTCTTGGTTAAAATAAATAGTTTGCATCTTTATGCTCCCCTGAGGATGAACCTTACTGATTTCCTCTAGTGCCATCAATAGGGAAAAATGGACACCAGAACTTTCCAAATGCACCCGACATAATCTAATAATCTAATCGGCAGAGACCCCACAGATTTTTGTGACCCCATGGCCTTTCCTCTTGTGCTACCCTTCAGCAAATGTACAGTTGGGTGCAAGGAGCAGCACGGACACTAGGGGCTACTGGGTGGGCTTGTAGAGTCTTGTTACGCTCTAAATGGTAAATGGTGCATTTATATAGTGCTTTTATCCAAAGCGCTTTACATAGAAGAGTTAATTTAACACTCAGGATTTTGCAGTGGATATACATAATACACATGCAGACATTATACATTACATGCATGCACTCATGCATGTGCGTGCACACACACACACACACACACACGCACACCCACCCACACACACGCACGCACACACAGACACACACACACACACACACACACACACACACACACACACACACACACACACACATACACGGGGGGGTGTGTGTAGAGTGAGAGGAAGTTAGAAGGAGAGAGAGAGAGGCAGAGGGGAACAGAGAGCGGAGCAGCTCAGTTTGCCGTTTAAACAGAGGATTTCCTCCTTCTACCTCTCCTTCCCTTCACTCACTCTGTTTACACAAGGATGACTACTTCACGCCGCTGTGTGTGTGTGTGTGTGTGTGTGTGTGTGTGTGTGTGTGCGCGTGCGCGCGTGCGTGCGTGCGTGCGTGCGTGCGTGCGTGCGTGCGTGCGTGCGTGCGTGCGTGCGTGCGTGCGTGCGTGCGTGCAAATACGTACAGGGATCTTTATGCATGAAAACGTGTGTATGTGTGAACCTGCACGTTTGTGTGAATGTGTGTGAATGTGTGTGTGTGTGTGTGTGTGTGTGTGTGTGTGTGTGTGTGTGTGTGTGTGTGTGTGTGTGTGTGTGTGTGTGTAACAGAGATTGCGGGTGGTCATTTGTCATGTCTGTCGTGTCTTTGGTCCAGAAGCTACAGTGTGACCTTTGACCTTCCTACAATAATACATCACAGTAAAGCCCTTCATTCATATTTACAGCAGAGCCCATGAATGTTTTACAAAGAAAAAATCTATTGTACTAATAGGAAATATGTCACTCTCATACAGTAATGGATACGGTCTTATGCAATTAATTTGACCACTGCTGCCACATGTGGGTTGGAAATGTAATGCATAAGAATATACACTATATTAAGTTCAACACACAGACAACTTGTGTGATTTCGGAGAGGTCAGTGTGGGTGCCCCAAAAAACAAGCACCTTGCACCTATGCTGTGTTTCCCAAACACTTTTTGGGTCAGGGCCATGTTTATGGGTTGCGAGTAAATATCCCTTTATTTTTTGTTTCCTGCATTTTATTTTTTGTTATTATTATTTCAAAAGATTTTCAAAGATTTACCAAAAATATTCACATTTA
>NC_139939.1:49346914-49349414 GCF_963454915.1 Gymnoscopelus microlampas | reverse complement strand
TAGCATAAGTCGTTCGTAGACTTTGCTGTCACGTGACTGATAACAGAATGTGGACCTGATTGAGAACAAAGTGATGGCACCATTAAAACAGTTGTAAAAGTTTAACCCATTCAAACCGGAAACGCATCTGTGTAATAAAGTTTGAGAACCACTGATATAGCAACATTTTTCAAAAAACTGTTAGGACTTAGAAGACATGTAGAATCCCCAGAAGCAAAGATTTGAGTTAAACATTTTCACTTTGAAATATATATGTATATATTCAAAGATTTTCAAAAATGTTCACAATTTCATTCAAAAATAGCAGATCTACAAGCTCATATGGAGCGGCACTGGTGCCGCTTTAACCCGGGCTTGTGGGCCAATGAGACACTGAGACACTGACTGTTCAGGCTAGGCCAGTGGTTCTGAAACCTTTTATTTCCGATGACCCCCGGTTTGGTGGGCAGGATTAGACCACGGTCCATTTGGTTCCTAACTATCACAATTTAGCTGGCACTCACTCACTCCCCTGACCCCACTTTGAGAACCACTGGGCGAGGCTGACCGTATGGTTCTCTTAAATCGGTGTGTGTGTGTGGAGGTGTTGGTTAACAGGCGTGATCCTTCCTCCTGAACTCTAGTTCCCCCAACTTCATCATTTCACCGCTGTGATGGTCTCCTCGTACAGTACAACAACATTTCGCTAAGTGGGACTGAGACAAACGACAGAGTAGAGGTCAAACTGAACATAAATTCAGAACGTAATTTTGCTGGCCAAGAATGAGGCTATGTGGCGTAGTGTGATATCCTGTCAAGTTGATTCACAGTGTGACACACACACGCACACACGCACGGGCGCACATACACGCCCCCCCGCACGCACCGAGCACACCCATTGAGACAATACATTCTTGCTGCATTGCCACATCTGATGATACAATTATCACCCTTGGCTGTGTGTGACAGTAAGTATCACATCTGTATGTGTTTGTATGTGTCAATTTGTGTGTGTACATGCGTATATGTATCTGTGAGTGTATAAATGTGTGTGTGTGTGTGTGTGTGTGTGTGTGTGTGTGTGTGTGTGTGTGTGTGTGTGTGTGTGTGTGTGTGTGTGTGTGTATGTGTGTGTGTGTGTGTGTGTGTGTGTGTGTGTGTGTGTGTGTGTGTGTGTGTGTGTGTGTGTGTGTGTGTGTGCGTGTGCGTGTGTTTCCAGGTCAGGAATATAACTTCCTGAAGATGGAGCCAGGTGAGGTGAACTCTCTTGGGGAACCGTATGACTTTGACAGCATCATGCACTACGCCAGGAACACCTTCTCACGGTAAACACACTAGCGCGCGCACACACACACACACACACACACACACACACACACACACACACACACACACACACACACACACACACACACACACACACACACACACACACACACACACACACACACACACACACACACACACACACACACACACACACACACACACACACACACTATTATTGTGACATGTTAATCCCATCACAAGAGTTGATGGATTATGATGTACAATTAACCTGATACAGTATTATTGTCTGATGAGACTGATGAGGCTGTGGAACAGTAACTTATTAGTTATGATTCATACAGTAGAAGTGATGTTACACTACATTACAGTGCCTCCTGATCCCAGTGCGGAACATCTGTCATTACTTAAGGCCAATGCATAGTCCAGATGTATCATACACGGACTGGACTCCGCTGGGCCGTTCACGCAGATTAAAATGACGCAAGAGAGGACCTGTTTTACAGTAAAACGTGTCGACATGTAATGTGAGAAGAACACAATGGGTGTTCTGAAAAGCAGTCCATTGCATTTGAGACCATGTTGGAAACTGCTACGCCATATCACAACAACTGGACTGACTATGAAAAGGCAAACGTTTGCAGACCGTCCGTCCCTGGTCCATACACACAGTGTATGAGCCATGTACTGTATACTGAGCCCTTGGCCTTAACCTTCTGGCGTCTCACATTTTGTTTTATAATGCAATTTTAATGGGAACCTGGGTCATGGGTGGGGATGGCCGACTTGGATTTAGACCTGTTTAACCTATACGTCTACATGCTGTAATCTGAAGACTCACCTGTAATCTGAAGACTCACCTCTTCAGACTCCACTTTAGCCCGTAGCACTTGCCGTAGCACTTGCCTTAGCCTTGACGACATTGCAGGCTTACGCAAAGGCTACAATGTAACTTAGATAGCATGTTATGTAGACAGATGCCAGGTCATTGTTGACATATGGCATCCTATAGTGCGTATAGTTTCAATGTACTGTACAGATTATAGATTTTTTGGGGATATTCTACGGTTAGACTGATTACTTGGTTTACTTATGTATTAGTTTATTAGTAGATTACTATTTCTAGAAATGTATTATGTATTATCTTGTGCTGTCCCTGCTTACTGTAAATCGCTCTGGATTAAGAGTGTCTGCTAAATGCCTAAATTGTAAATTGGATACCTTTATACCAATC